>NW_025416811.1:0-295704 GCF_016746395.2 Drosophila simulans
TTCGCTGATTGTACATTCGGATAGCTCCCAATATTACATCGTAGGTCATCTGGCGCATTGGCTTTCAGATGGTACATGAAATTAAAACAAACCATTACAAGTTTAGTTTTATTACTAAACAGCATACGTTTTAATTATCATTAACGATGACGTGGCCAAGACTAGAACTGACTTAATTTCAAAAAACATTATATATAAATTATCAAATATTATAAATTAAAAATATACTAGAAAGATTAAGTTTACTTAAAAATATTCTAAAATATTCGGTAAATATATGTTAAAAATATTAAGTTGACAAACACTAGAAATATATACCATAAACAAAAAACTATATTTGCACTGTGCCGTGTAGCTTACGTGCCACTAATGAGAATCGAGGAGGAGGGCGCAAAAAAAAATTCTAAAAATATTCAGAAAATATATGTTACAAATATTAAGTTGACAAACACTAGAAATATATACTAGAAACAAAAACTATATTTGCACTGTGCCGTGTAGCTTAAGTGCCACTAATGAGAATCGAGGAGGAGGGCGCAAAATTTTTACTTGCAAAATTTCCATTTGCTTAGTTTAATATCTAATTTAATTACTAATTCTCTCATTGTGTGTGTGTGCCATCTTCAGCTTGCAGCTGAATCTTTTGTCTCCCTGAAGTGTGTGTCTGTATGTGTGTGTTGGAGTCTGCTGTTTGCATGTGTGTGAGTATAGCTTTGTCATATATTTATTTTATGACACATCGAGTCCGCGAGTTCGATATTGTCAATAATTTTATGAAGTAAATTTTGTGTTCACCTCAGCATCATTAGTCATGTATTAGCAAGTGTCTCAAATTTCAAGTTGCTAGTTAAGTGCCGCTAGTTAATATTAAACATTTTTTGATTTTGATTGTCGATTATGAAAACAACATAAGAACTTATTTTAAAAATTTATCGAATTATTTAGATACGAACCTCTTATTCTTTGATCCTTGATTAAGACATCATTTTTCGCTGATTGTACATTCGATAGCTCCCAATATTACATCGTCATCTGTCGTATGGCTTTCAGAGGGAACTTATAATTGAAACTAAACCATCATAAGTTTCACCATAGAATGTTTTGTTATGTATATTTATTAGCAATTGTTATAAATTTCATGTTGTAGTTAAAAACCGCTAATTAATATTTAATATTTTTTGAGTTTGATTGCCGATTATCAAAACAACATAAGTACTTACTTATTTTAAAATATAACGATAATATTAAATATTTTTTGATTTTGATTGTCGATTTTCAAAACAACATAAGAACTTATTTTAGAAATATAACGAATTATTTACGACGTAGATTTCATACGATAGGAATTTTCTGTTAAATTCGATATTGTTAATATTTTTATGAAGCACATTTTGTGTACACCTTAGCATATTTAGTCATGTTATCTGTTAGCAATTGTTTTAAATTTCATATTGCTAGTTAATTACCGCTAATTAATATTAAATATTTTTTGATTTGATTGTCGATTATCAAGAAGAACCTTATTAAGAACCTATTTTAAAAATATAACGAATTATTTAAACACGAACCTCTTATTCTTTAGTCCTTGATTTACGACATCCTTTGTGCAAATTTTACATCCGCGCAGCTCCTGAAACGACATCGCAGGTCATCTAGCTTATTGGCTCCCAGAGGGTACATGAAATTAAAACAAAACCATTACAAGTTAGTTTTATTAGTAAACAGCATACGTTTTAATTAGCATTAACAATGACGTGGCCAGGAATAGAACTGACTTAATATCAAATGGACCACGTCATCAATATATGAATACAATCTCTGGTACGTAGATTTCCTATGAATTGGAATTTTATATTAAATTCGATATTGTCAATAATTTTATGAAGTAAATTTTGTGTTCACCTCAGCATCATTAGTCATGTATATGCAAGTGTTTCAAATTTCATGTTGCTAGTTAAGTACCGCTAGTAAATATTAAATATTTTTTGATTTTGATTGTCGATTATGAAAACAACATAAGAACTTATTTTAAAAATATATCGAATTATTTAGATACGAACCTCTTATTCTTTGGTCCTTGATTAAGACATCATTTTCGCTGATTGTACATTCGGATAGCTCCCAATATTACATCGTAGGTCATCTGTCGTATTGGCTTTCAGAGGGAACTTATAATTGAAACTAAACCATGATAAGTTTCACCATAGAATGTTTTGTTATGTATATTTATTAGCAATTGTTATAAATTTCATGTTGTAGTTAAAAACCGCTAATTAATATTTAATATTTTTTGAGTTTGATTGCCGATTATCAAAACAAAATTAGAAGTTATTTTAAAAATATAACGAATTATTTAGATACGAAGCTCTTATTCTTTGGTCCTTGATTTACGACATTCTTTGTTCTAATTTTACGTCCGCGCAGCTCCTGAAACTACATCGCAGGTCATCTAGCTTATTGGCTCCCAAAGGGTACATGAAATTAAAACAAAACCATTACAAGTTTAGTGTTATTTGTAAACACAATGGGCATAAGTTTTAATTAGCATTAACGATGACGTGGCCAAGAATGGAACTGACTTAATATCAAATGGACCACGTCATCAATATATGAATACCGTCTCTGGGACGTAGATTTCCTACGAATTGGAATTTTATATTAAATTCGATATTGTCAATAATTTTATGAAGTAAATTTTGTATTCACCTCAGCATCATTAGTCATGTATTAGCAATTGTTTTAAATTTCATATTGCTAGTTAATTACCGCTAATTAATATGAAATATTTTTTTGATTTTGATTGTCGATTATCAAAACAACATAAGAACTTATTTTAAAAATATAACGAATTATTTAGTTACGAACCTCTTATTCTTTGGTCCTTGATTTACGACATCCTTTGTTCTAATTTTACATCCGCGCAGCTCCTGAAACAACATCGTAGGTCATCTAGCGTATTGGCTTCCAGAGGGAACTTATAATTGAAATTAAACCATTATAACTTTCACAGTAGCATATTTTGTTATGTATATATGCTACTAAAAATGCTAATATATAATACTAATAAGGCCAATATATGTATATTAGCAATTGTTATAAATTTCATGTTGTAGTTAATAACCGCTAATTAATATAAAATATTTTTTGATTTTGATTGTCGATTTTCAAAACAACATAAGAACTTATTTTAGAAATATAACGAATTATTTACGACGTAGATTTCCTACGAATAGGAATTTTCTGTTAAATTCGATATTGTTAATATTTTTATGAAGCACATTTTGTGTACACCTTAGCATATTTAGTCATGTTATCTATTAGCAATTGTTTTAAATTTCATATTGCTAGTTAATTACCGCTAATTAATATTAAATATTTTTTGATTTTGATTGTCGATTATCAAAACAACTTAAGAACCTATTTTAAAAATATAACGAATTATTTAAACACGAACCTCTTATTCTTTAGTCCTTGATTTACGACATCCTTTGTGCAAATTTTACATCCGCGCAGCTCCTGAAACGACATCGCAGGTCATCTAGCTTTTTGGCTCCCAGAGGGTACATGAAATTAAAACAAAACCATTACAAGTTTTGTTTTATTAGTAAACAGCATACGTTTTAATTAGCATTAACAAAGACGTGGCCAAGAATAGAACTGACTTAATATCAAATGGACCACGTCATCAATATATGAATACAATCTCTGGTACGTAGATTTCCTATGAATTGGAATTTTATATTAAATTCGATATTGTCAATAATTTTATGAAGTAAATTTTGTGTTCACCTCAGCATCATTAGTCATGTATATGCAAGTGTTTCAAATTTCATGTTGCTAGTTAAGTACCGCTAGTTAATATTAAATATTTTTTGATTTTGATTGTCGATTATGAAAACAACATAAGATCTTATTTTAAAAATATATCGAATTATTTAGATACGAACCTCTTATTTATGGTCCTTGATTAAGACATCATTTTCGCTGATTGTACATTCGGATAGCTCCCAATATTACATCGTAGGTCATCTGTCGTATTGGCTTTCAGAGGGAACTTATAATTGAAACTAAACCATGATAAGTTTCACCATAGAATGTTTTGTTATGTATATTTATTAGCAATTGTTATAAATTTCATGTTGTAGTTAAAAACCGCTAATTAATATTTAATATTTTTTGAGTTTGATTGCCGATTATCAAAACAACATAAGTACTTACTTATTTTAAAAATATAACGATAATATTAAATATTTTTTTGATTTTGATTGTCGATTTTCAAAACAACATAAGAACTTATTTTAGAATATAACGAATTATTTACGACGTAGATTTCCTACGAATAGGAATTTTCTGTTAAATTCGATATTGTTAATATTTTTATGAAGCACATTTTGTGTACACCTTAGCATATTTAGTCATGCTATCTATTAGCAATTGTTTTAAATTTCATATTGTTAGTTTATTACCGCTAATTAATATTAAATATTTTTTTGATTTTGATTGTCGATTATCAAGAAGAACCTTATTAAGAACCTATTTTAAAAATATAACGAATTATTTAAACACGAACCTCTTATTCTTTAGTCCTTGATTTACGACATCCTTTGTGCAAATTTTACATCCGCGCAGCTCCTGAAACGACATCGCAGGTCATCTAGCTTATTGGCTCCCAGAGGGTACATGAAATTAAAACAAAAACCATTACAAGTTTAGTTTTATTAGTAAACAGCATACGTTTTAATTAGCATTAACAATGACGTGGCCAGGAATAGAACTGACTTAATATCAAATGGACCACGTCATCAATATATGAATACAATCTCTGGTACGTAGATTTCCTATGAATTGGAATTTTGTGTTAAATTCGATATTGATAATATTTTTATGAAGTACATTTTGTGTAGATCTTAGCATGTTTAATCATGTATATCTATTAGCAATTGTTTTAAATTTCATGTTGCTAGTTAATTACCGTAATTAATATTAAATATTTTTTGATTTTGATTGTCTATATAAGTCTATATCAAAACAACATAAGAACTTATTTTAAAAATATAACGAATTATTTTTATATATAAACCTCTTATTCTTTGGTCCTTGATTTACGACATCCTTTGTTTGATTTTACATCAGCGCAGCTCCTGAAACTATATCGCAGGTCATCTAGCTTATTGGCTCCCAGAGGATACATGAAATTAAAACAAAACCATTACAAGTTTAGTTTTATTAGTAAACGGCATACGTTTTAATTAACGATCATTAACGATGTCGTGGCCAAGACTAGAACTGACTTAATTTCAAAAAACATTATATATAAAATTATCAAATATTATAAATTAAAAATATACTAGAAAGATTAAGTTTACTTTAAAATATTCTAAAAATATTCGGTAAATATATGTTAAAAATATTAATTTGACAAACACTAGATATATATACTAAAAACAAAATCTATATTTGCACAGTGCCGTGTAGCTTACGTGCCACTAATGAGAACCGAGGCGAAGGGCGCAAAATTTTTATTTGCAAAATTTTCCATTTGCTTAGTTTAATTTAAATTAGTAATATTTAAAAAATATTCTAAAAATATTCGGTATATATATGTTAAAAATACTAAGTTAACAAACACTAGAAATATATACTATAAAATTTTCCATTTGCTTAGTTTAATTTCTAATTTAATTACTTATTCTCTCATTGTGTGTGTGTGCCATCTTCAGTTTGCAGCCTTTGGGATAATCTTTTGTCTCCCTGAAGGTGTTGTCTGTATGTGTGTGTGTGGAGCCTGCTGTTTGCATATGTGGGAGTGTAGCTTGTCATTTATTTATTTATGCCACATCGATTCCGCGAGTTCGATATTGTCAATATTTTTATGAAGTAAGTTTTGTGTACACCTTAGCATATTTAGTCATGTATATCTATTAGCAATTGTTTTTAAATTTCATGTTGCTAGTTAATTACCGCTAATTAATATGAAATATTTTTTTGATTTTTGATTGTCGATTATCAAAACAACATAAGAACTTATTTTAAAAATATAACGAATTATTTAGTTACGAACCTCTTATTCTTTGGTCCTTGATTTACGACATCCTTTGTTCTAATTTGACATCCCGCGCAGCTCCTGAAACTACATCGCAGGTCATCTAGCTTATTGGCTCCCAGAGGGTACATGAATTAAAACAAAACCATTACAAGTTTAGTGTAATTTGTAAACACAATGGGCATAAGTCTTAATTAGCATTAACGATGACGTGGCCAAGAATGGAACTGACTTAATATCAAATGGACCACGTCATCAATATATGAATACCATCTCTGGTACATACATTTCCTTCGAATTGGAATTTTCTGTTAAATTCGATATTGATAATATTTTTATGAAGTACATTTTGTGTAGATCTTAGCATGTTTAATCATGTATATCTATTAGCAATGTTTTAAATTTCATGTTGCTAGTTAATTACCGCTAATTAATATTAAATATTTTTTTGATTTTGATTGTCTATATAAGTCTATATCAAAACAACATAAGAACTTATTTTAAAAATATAACGAATTATTTTTATATATAAACCTCTTATTCTTTGGTCCTTGATTTACGACATCCTTTGTTCTGATTTTACATCAGCGCAGCTCCTGAAACTATATCGCAGGTCATCTAGCTTATTGGCTCCCAGAGGATACATGAAATTAAAAACAAAACCATTACAAGTTTAGTTTTATTAGTAAACGGCATACGTTTTAATTAACGATCATTAACGATGTCGTGGCCAAGACTAGAACTGACTTAATTTCAAAAACATTATATATAAAATTATCAAATATTATAAATTAAAAATATACTAGAAAGATTAAGTTTACTTTAAAATATTCTAAAATATTCGGTAAATATATGTTAAAAATATTAATTTGACAAACACTACATATATATACTAAAAACAAAATCTATATTTGCACAGTGCCGTGTAGCTTACGTGCCACTAATGAGAACCGAGGCGAAGGGCGCAAAATTTTTATTTGCAAAATTTCCATTTGCTTAGTTTAATTTAAATTAGTAATATTTAAAAAATATTCTAAAAATATTCGGTATATATATGTTAAAAATACTAAGTTAACAACACTAGAAATATATACTATACAATTTTCCATTTGCTTAGTTTAATTTCTAATTTAATTACTTATTCTCTCATTGTGTGTGTGTGCCATCTTCAGTTTGCAGCCTTTGGGATAATCTTTTGTCTCCCTGAAGTGTGTGTCTGTATGTGTGTGTGTGGAGCCTGCTGTTTGCATATGTGGGAGTGTAGCTTGTCATTTATTTATTTTATGCCACATCGATTCCGCGAGTTCGATATTGTCAATATTTTTATGAAGTAAGTTTTGTGTACACCTTAGCATATTTAGTCATGTATATCTATTAGCAATTGTTTTAAATTTCATGTTGCTAGTTAATTACCGCTAATTAATATGAAATATTTTTTGATTTTGATTGTCGATTATCAAAACAACATAAGAACTTATTTTAAAAATATAACGAATTATTTAGTTACGAACCTCTTATTCTTTGGTCCTTGATTTACGACATCTTTTGTTCTAATTTGACATCCGCGCAGCTCCTGAAACTACATCGCAGGTCATCTAGCTTATTGGCTCCCAGAGGGTACATGAAATTAAAACAAAACCATTACAAGTTTAGTGTAATTTGTAAACACAATGGGCATAAGTCTTAATTAGCATTAACGATGACGTGGCCAAGAATGGAACTGACTTAATATCAAGTGGACCACGTCATCAATATATGAATACCGTCTCTGGGACGCAGATTTCCTACGAATTGGAATTTTATATTAAATTCGATATTGTCAATAATTTTATGAAGTAAATTTTGTGTTCACCTCAGCATCATTAGTCATGTATTAGCAATTGTTTTAAATTTCATGTTGCTATTTAATTACCGCTAATTAATATGAAATATTTTTTTGATTTTGATTGTCGATTATCAAAACAACATAAGAACTTATTTTAAAAATATAACGAATTATTTAGTTACGAACCTCTTATTCTTTGGTCCTTGATTTACGACATCCTTTGTTCTAATTTTACATCCGCGCAGCTCCTGAAACTACATCGTAGGTCATCTAGCTTATTGGCTCCCAGAGGGTACATGAAATTAAAACAAAACCATTACAAGTTAAGTGTTATTTGTAAACACAATGGGCATAAGTTTTAATTAGCATTAACGATGACGTGACCAAGAAGTTGTATGACGTGGCCATGTTGTAGTTAATAACCGCTAATTAATATTAAATATTTTTTGATTTTGATTGTCGATTTTCAAAACAACATAAGAACTTATTTAGAAATATAACGAATTATTTAGATACGAACCTCTTATTCTTTGGTCCTGATTTACGACATCCTTTGTTCTGATTTTACATAAGCGCAGCTCCTGAAACGACATCGCAGGTCATCTAGCTTATTGGCTCCCAGAGGGTACATGAAATTAAAACAAAACCATTACAAGTTTAGTTTTATTAGTAAACAGCATACGTTTTAATTAGCATTAACAATGACGTGGCCAAGAATAGAACTGACTTAATATCAAATGGACCACGTCATCAATATATGAATACCGTCTCTGGGACGTAGATTTCCTACGAATTGGAATTTATATTACATTTGATATTGTCAATACTTTTATGAAGTAAATTTTGTGTTCACATTAGCGTCTTTAGTCATGTATATCTATTAGCAAATGTTTTAAATTTCATGTTGCTAGTTAATTACCGCTAATTAATATAAAATATTTATTGATTTTGATTGTCTATAATCAAAACACCATAAAAACTTATTTTAAAAATATAACGAATTATTTAGATATAAACCTCTTATTCTTTGGTCCTTGATTTATGACATCCTTTTCGCTGATTGTATATTCGGATAGCTCCTAATATTACATCGTAGGTCATCTAGCGTATTGGCTTCCAGAGGGATCTTATAATTGAAACTAAACCATTATAACTTTCACAGTAGCATATTTTGTTTCCATTTGCTTAGTTTAATGTTAATTAGTAATATTTAAAAATATTCTAAAAATATTCGGTATATATATGTTAAAAATACTAAGTTGACAAACATTAGAAATATATACCATAAACAAAAACTATATTTGCGCTGTGCCGTGTAGCTTACTTGCCACTAATGAGAATCGAGGCGAAGGGCGCAAAATTTTTATTTGCAAAATTTTCCATTTGCTTAGTTTAATTTAAATTAGTAATATTTAAAAAATATTCTAAAATTATTCGGTATATATTTGTTAAAAATACTAAGTTGACAAACACTAGAAATATATACCATAAACAAAAACTATATTTGCACTGTGCTGTGTAGCTTACGTGCCATTAATGAGAATCGAGGAGGAGGGCGCAAAATTTGTACTTGCTAAATTTTCCATTTGCTTAGTTTAATGTAAATTAGTAATATTTAAAAAATATTCTAAAAATATTCGGTATATATTTGTTAAAAATACTAAGTTGACAAACACTAGAATATATACCATAAACAAAAACTATATTTGCACTGAGCCGTGTAGCTTACGTGCCACTAATGAGAATCGAGGAGGAGGGCGCAACAAAAAATATTCGATAAATATATGTTAAAAATATTAAGTTGACAAACACTAGATATATATACCATAAACAAAAACTATATTTGCACTGTGCTGTGTAGCTTACGTGCCATTAATGAGAATCGAGGAGGAGGGCGCAAAATTTGTACTTGCTAAATTTTCCATTTGCTTAGTTTAATTTCTAATTTAATTACTTATTCTCTCATTGTGTGTGTGTGCCGTCTTCAGTTTGCAGCCTTTGGGATAATCTTTTGTCTCCCTGAAGTGTGTGTCTGTATGTGTGTGTGTGGAGACTGCTGTTTGCATATGTGTGAGTGTAGCTCGTCATTTATTTATTTTATGACACATCGATTCCGCGAGTTCGATATTGTCAATAAAATAAGTAAATTTTGTGTACACCTCAGCATCGTTAGTCATGTGTTATTAGCATTAGCATTTGTTTTAAATTTCATGTTGCTAGTTAATTACCGCGGATTAATATTACATATTTTATGATTTTGATCGTCGATATTAAAAAAACATTAGAACTTTTTTTAAAAATATAACGAATTATTTAGATACGAACCTCTTATTCTTTGGTCCTTGATTTACGACATCCTTTGTTCTTTGAATTGGAATTTTATATTAAATACGATATTGTCAATATTTTTATGAAGTAAATTTTGTGTACACCTTAGCATATTTAGTCATATATATCTATTAGCAATTGTTTTAAATTTCATGTTGCTAGTTAATTACCACTAATTAATATGAAATATTTTTTGATTTTGATTGTCGATTATCAAAACAACATATGAACTTATTTTAAAAATATAACGAATTATTTAGTTACAAACCTCTTATTCTTTGGTCCTTGATTTACGACATCCTTTGTTCAAATCTTACATCCGCGCAGCTCCTGAAACTACATCGCAGGTCATCTAGCTTATTGGCTCCCAGAGGGTACATGAAATTAAAACAAAACCATTACAAGTTTAGTGTTATTTGTAAACACAATGGGCATAAGTTTTAATGACATTAACGATGACGTGGCCAAGAATGGAACTGACTAAATATCAAATGGACCATGTCATCAATATATGAATACCATCTCTGGTACGTAGATTTCCTACGAATTGGAATTTTATATTAAATTCGATATTGTCAATATTTTTATGAAGTACATTTTGTGTTCACCTTAGCATATTTAGTCATGTATATCTATTAGCAATTGTTTTAAATTTCATGTTGTAGTTAATAACCGCTAATTATCATTAAATATTTTTGATTTTGATTGTCGATTTTCAAAACAACATAAGAACTTATTTTAGAAATATAACGAATTATTTAGATACGAACCTCTTATTCTTCGGTCCTTGATTTACGACATACTTTGTTCTGATTTTACATCAGCGCAGCTCCTGAAACTACATCGCAGGTCATCTAGCTTATGGCTCCCAGAGGGTACATGTAATTAAAACAAAACCATTACAAGTTTAGTGTTATTTGTAAACACAATGGGCATACGTTTTATTTAGCATTAACGATGACGTGGCCAAGAATGGAACTGACTTAATATCAAATGGACCACGTCATCAATATATGAATACCATCTCTGGTACGTAGATTTCCTTCGAATTGGAATTTTGTGTTAAATTCGATATTGTTCATATTTTTATGAAGTAAATTTTGTGTACACCTTAGCATATTTAGTCATGTATATCTATTAGCAATTGTTATAAATTTTATGTTGTAGTTAATAACCGCTAATTAATATTAAATATTTTTTGATTTTGATTGTCTATAATCAAAACAACATAAGAAGTTATTTCAAAAATATAACGAATTATTTAGATACGAACCTCTTATTCTTTGGTCCTTGATTTACGACATCCTTTGTTTTGATTTTACATCAGCGCAGCTCCTGAAACTACATCGCAGGTCATCTAGCTTATTGGCTCTCAGAGGATACATGAAATTAAAACAAAACTATTACAAGTTTAGTTTTATTAGTAAACAGCATACGTTTTAATTAGCATTAACGATGACGTGTCCAAGACTAGAACTGACATAATTTCAAAAAACATTATATATAAAATGATCAAATATTATAAATTAAAAATATACTAAAAAGATTAAGTTTACTTAAAAATAGTCTAAAAATATTCGCTAAATATATGTTAAAAATATTAAGTTGACAAACACTAGAAATATATAATAGAAACAAATACTATATTTGCACTGTGCCGTGCAGCTTAGCCACTAGCGACTAGTAGCCACTAATGAGAATCGAAGCGAAGGGCGCAAAATTTTTATTTGCAAAATTTTCTATTTGCTTAGTTTAATTTCTAATTTAATTACTTATTCTCTCATTGTGTGTGTGTGCCATCCTTTTCGCTGATTGTATATTCGGATAGCTCCTAATATTACATCGTAGGTCATCTAGCGTATTGGCTTCCAGAGGGATCTTATAATGAAACTAAACCATTATAACTTTCACAGTAGCATATTTTGTTTCCATTTGCTTAGTTTAATGTTAATTAGTAATATTTAAAAAATATTCTAAAATATTCGGTATATATATGTTAAAAATACTAAGTTGACAAACATTAGAAATATATACCATAAACAAAAACTATATTTGCGCTGTGCCGTGTAGCTTACTTGCCACTAATGAGAATCGAGGCGAAGGGCGCAAAATTTTTATTTGCAAAATTTTCCATTTGCTTAGTTTAATTTAAATTAGTAATATTTAAAAAATATTCTAAAATTATTCGGTATATATTTGTTAAAAATACTAAGTTGACAAACACTAGAAATATATACCATAAACAAAAACTATATTTGCACTGTGCTGTGTAGCTTACGTGCCATTAATGAGAATCGAGGAGGAGGGCGCAAAATTTGTACTTGCTAAATTTTCCATTTGCTTAGTTTAATGTAAATTAGTAATATTTAAAAATATTCTAAAAATATTCGGTATATATTTGTTAAAAATACTAAGTTGACAAACACTAGAAATATATACCATAAACAAAAACTATATTTGCACTGAGCCGTGTAGCTTACGTGCCACTAATGAGAATCGAGGAGGAGGGCGCAACAAAAAATATTCGATAAATATATGTTAAAAATATTAAGTTGACAAACACTAGATATATATACCATAAACAAAAACTATATTTGCACTGTGCTGTGTAGCTTACGTGCCATTAATGAGAATCGAGGAGGAGGGCGCAAAATTTGTACTTGCTAAATTTTCCATTTGCTTAGTTTAATTTCTAATTTAATTACTTATTCTCTCATTGTGTGTGTGTGCCGTCTTCAGTTTGCAGCCTTTGGGATAATCTTTTGTCTCCCTGAAGTGTGTGTCTGTATGTGTGTGTGTGGAGACTGCTGTTTGCATATGTGTGAGTGTAGCTCGTCATTTATTTATTTTTATGACACATCGATTCCGCGAGTTCGATATTGTCAATAAAATAAGTAAATTTTGTTGTACACCTCAGCATCGTTAGTCATGTGTTATTAGCATTAGCATTTGTTTTAAATTTCATGTTGCTAGTTAATTACCGCGGATTAATATTACATATTTTATGATTTTGATCGTCGATTATTAAAAAAACATTAGAACTTTTTTTAAAAATATAACGAATTATTTAGATACGAACCTCTTATTCTTTGGTCCTTGATTTACGACATCCTTTGTTCTTTGAATTGGAATTTTATATTAAATACGATATTGTCAATATTTTTATGAAGTAAATTTTTGTGTACACCTTAGCATATTTAGTCATATATATCTATTAGCAATTGTTTTAAATTTCATGTTGCTAGTTAATTACCAACTAATTAATATGAAATATTTTTTGATTTTGATTGTCGATTATCAAAACAACATATGAACTTATTTTAAAAAATATAACGAATTATTTAGTTACAAACCTCTTATTCTTTGGTCCTTGATTTACGACATCCTTTGTTCAAATCTTACATCCGCGCAGCTCCTGAAACTACATCGCAGGTCATCTAGCTTATTGGCTCCCAGAGGGTACATGAAATTAAAACAAAACCAATTACAAGTTTAGTGTTATTTGTAAACACAATGGGCATAAGTTTTAATGAGCATTAACGATGACGTGGCCAAGAATGGAACTGACTAAATATCAATGGACATGTCATCAATATATGAATACCATCTCTGGTACGTAGATTTCCTACGAATTGGAATTTTATATTAAATTCGATATTGTCAATATTTTTATGAAGTACATTTTGTGTTCACCTTAGCATATTTAGTCATGTATATCTATTAGCAATTGTTTTAAATTTCATGTTGTAGTTAATAACCGCTAATTAATATTAAATATTTTTTGATTTTGATTGTCGATTTTCAAAACAACATAAGAACTTATTTTAGAAATATAACGAATTATTTAGATACGAACCTCTTATTCTTCGGTCCTTGATTTACGACATACTTTGTTCTGATTTTACATCAGCGCAGCTCCTGAAACTACATCGCAGGTCATCTAGCTTATTGGCTCCCAGAGGGTACATGTAATTAAAACAAAACCATTACAAGTTTAGTGTTATTTGTAAACACAATGGGCATACGTTTTATTTAGCATTAACGATGACGTGGCCAAGAATGGAACTGACTTAATATCAAATGGACCACGTCATCAATATATGAATACCATCTCTGGTACGTAGATTTCCTTCGAATTGGAATTTTGTGTTAAATTCGATATTGTTCATATTTTTATGAAGTAAATTTTGTGTACACCTTAGCATATTTAGTCATGTATATCTATTAGCAATTGTTATAAATTTTTATGTTGTAGTTAATAACCGCTAATTAATATTAAATATTTTTTGATTTTGATTGTCTATAATCAAAACAACATAAGAAGTTATTTCAAAATATAACGAATTATTTAGATACGAACCTCTTATTCTTTGGTCCTTGATTTACGACATCCTTTGTTTTGATTTTACATCAGCGCAGCTCCTGAAACTACATCGCAGGTCATCTAGCTTATTGGCTCTCAGAGGATACATGAAATTAAAACAAAACTATTACAAGTTTAGTTTTATTAGTAAACAGCATACGTTTTAATTAGCATTAACGATGACGTGTCCAAGACTAGAACTGACATAATTTCAAAAAACATTATATATAAATGATCAAATATTATAATTAAAATATACTAAAAAGATTAAGTTTACTTAAAAATAGTCTAAAAATATTCGCTAAATATATGTTAAAAATATTAAGTTGACAAACACTAGAAATATATAATAGAAACAAATACTATATTTGCACTGTGCCGTGCAGCTTAGCCACTAGCGACTAGTAGCCACTAATGAGAATCGAAGCGAAGGCGCAAAATTTTTATTTGCAAAATTTTCTATTTGCTTAGTTTAATTTCTAATTTAAATTACTTATTCTCTCATTGTGTGTGTGTGCATCTTCAGTTTGCAGCCTTTGGGATAATCTTTTGTCTCCTGAAGTGTGTTTCTGTATGTGTGTGTGTGGAGCCTGCTGTTTGCATATGTGGGAGTGTAGCTTGTCATTTTATTTATTTTATGCCACATCGATTCCGCGAGTTCGATATTGTCAATATTTTTATGAAGTAAATTTTGTGTACACCTTAGCATATATAGTCATGTATATCTACTAGCAATTGTTTTAAATATCATGTTGCTAGTTAATTACCGCTGATTAATTTTAAATATTTTTTTATTTTGATTGTCGATTATCAAAACAACATAAGAACTTATTTTAAAAATATATCGAATTATTTAGATACGAACCTCTTATTCTTTGGTCCTTGATTTACGACATCTTCGTTCTAATTTACATCCGCGCAGCTCTGTAAAAAAGTAAATTTTGTGTTCACCTTAGCGTCTTTAGTCATGTATATCTTAGCACTTTATTTAGATACGAACCTCTATTCTTTGGTCCTTGATTTACGACATCCTTTGTTCTGATTTTAGCTATTGGCTCCAGAGGATACATGAAATTAAAACAAACATTACAAGTTTAGTTTTATTAGTAAACAGCATACGTTTTAATTAGCATTAACGATGTCGTGGCCAAGACTTGAACTGACTTAATTTCAAAAAACATTATATATAAAATTATCAAATATTATAAATTAAAAATATACTAGAAAGATTAAGAAAAATATTCTAAAAATATTCGGTAAATATATGTTAAAAATATTAATTAGACAAACACTAGATATATATACTAAAAACAAAATCTATATTTGCACTGTGCCGGGTAGCTTACGTGCCACTAATGAGAACCGAGGCGAAGGGCGCAAAATTTTTATTTGCAAAATTTTCCATTTGCTTAGTTTAATTTAAATTAGTAGTATTTAAAAAATATTCTAAAATATTCGGTATATATATGTTAAAAATACTAAGTTGACAAGCACTAGAAATATATACCATAAACAAAAACTATATTTGCACTGTGCTGTGTAGCTTACTTGCCATAATGAGAATCGAGGCGAAGGGCGCAGAATTTTCCATTTGCTTAGTTTAATTTAAATTAGTAATATTTAAAAAATATTCTAAAAATATTCGGTATATATATGTTAAAAATACTAAGTTGACAAACACTAGAAATATATACCATAAACAAAAACTATATTTGCACTGTGCGTGTAGCTTACGTGCCTCTAATGAGAATCAAGGAGGAGGGCGCAACAAAAAATATTCGGTAAATATATGTTAAAAATATTAAGCTGACAAACACTAAGAAATATATACCATAAACAAAAACTATATTTGCACTGTGCTGTGTAGCTTACGTGCCATTAATGAGAATCGAGGAGGAGGGCGCAAAATTTTTTACTTTGCAAAATTTACCATTTCATATATCTATTAGCATTGTTTTAAATTTCATGTTTCTAGTTAATTACCGCTAATTAATATGAAAATATTTTTTGATTTTGATTGTCGATTATCAAAACAACATAAGAACTTATTTTAAAAATATAACGAATTATTTAGATACGAACCTCTTATTCTTTGGTCCTTGATTTACGACATCCTTTGTTCTAATTTACATCAGCGCAGCTCCTGAAACTACATCGCAGGTCATCTAGCTTATTGGCTCCAGAGGGTACATGTAATTAAACAAAACCATTACAAGCTTTAGTGTTATTTGTAACACAATGGGCATAAGTTTTATTTAGCATTAACGATGACGTGGCCAAGACTTGAACTGACTTAATGTCAAAAAACATAAATACAATTATCAAATATTATAATTAAAATATACTAGAAGATACGATAATATTCTAAAATATTCGGTAATTATGTAAATATTAAGTTGACAACCTGAAATTATACATAAACCATATTGCATGTCTTGAAGTAATTTGTGGACACCTTAGCATATTTACATGTATATATCTATTAGCATTGTTTAAATTTCATGTTGTAGTTAATTACCGTTAATTAATATAAATATTTTTTGATTTTGATTGTATAATCAAAACAACATAAGAAGTTATTTCAAAAATATAACGAATTATTTAGATACGAACCTCTTATTCTTTGGTCCTTGATTTACGACATCCTTTGTTTTGATTTTACATCAGCGCAGCTCCTGAAACTACATCGCAGGTCATCTAGCTTATTGGCTCTCAGAGGATACATGAAATTAAAACAAAACTATTACAAGTTTAGTTTTATTAGTAAACAGCATACGTTTTAATTAGCATTAACGATGACGTGTCCAAGACTAGAACTGACATAATTTCAAAAAACATTATATATAAAATGATCAAATATTATAAATTAAAAATATACTAAAAAGATTAAGTTTACTTAAAAATAGTCTAAAAATATTCGCTAAATATATGTTAAAATATTAAGTTGACAAACACTAGAAATATATAATAGAAACAAATACTATATTTGCACTGTGCCGTGCAGCTTAGCCACTAGCGACTAGTAGCCACTAATGAGAATCGAAGCGAAGGGCGCAAAATTTTTATTTGCAAAATTTTCTATTTGCTTAGTTTAATTTCTAATTTAATTACTTATTCTCTCATTGTGTGTGTGTGCCATCTTCAGTTTGCAGCCTTTGGGATAATCTTTTGTCTCCCTGAAGTGTGTTTCTGTATGTGTGTGTGTGGAGCCTGCTGTTTGCATATGTGGGAGTGTAGCTTGTCATTTATTTATTTTATGCCACATCGATTCCGCGAGTTCGATATTGTCAATATTTTTATGAAGTAAATTTTGTGTACACCTTAGCATATATCGTCATGTATATCTACTAGCAATTGTTTTAAATATCATGTTGCTAGTTAATTACCGCTGATTAATTTTAAATATTTTTTTATTTTGATTGTCGATTATCAAAACAACATAAGAACTTATTTTAAAAATATATCGAATTATTTAGATACGAACCTCTTATTCTTTGGTCCTTGATTTACGACATCCTTCGTTCTAATTTTACATCCGCGCAGCTCCTGTAAAAAAAGTAAATTTTGTGTTCACCTTAGCGTCTTTAGTCATGTATATCTTAGCACTTTATTTAGATACGAACCTCTTATTCTTTGGTCCTTGATTTACGACATCCTTTGTTCTGATTTTAGCTTATTGGCTCCCAGAGGATACATGAAATTAAAACAAAACCATTACAAGTTTAGTTTTATTAGTAAACAGCATACGTTTTAATTAGCATTAACGATGTCGTGGCCAAGACTTGAACTGACTTAATTTCAAAAAACATTATATATAAAATTATCAAATATTATAAATTAAAAATATACTAGAAAGATTAAGAAAAATATTCTAAAAATATTCGGTAAATATATGTTAAAAATATTAATTAGACAAACACTAGATATATATACTAAAAACAAAATCTATATTTGCACTGTGCCGTGTAGCTTACGTGCCACTAATGAGAACCGAGGCGAAGGGCGCAAAATTTTTATTTGCAAAATTTTCCATTTGCTTAGTTTAATTTAAATTAGTAGTATTTAAAAAATATTCTAAAAATATTCGGTATATATATGTTAAAAATACTAAGTTGACAAGCACTAGAAATATATACCATAAACAAAAACTATATTTGCACTGTGCCGTGTAGCTTACTTGCCACTAATGAGAATCGAGGCAAAGGGCGCAGAATTTTCCATTTGCTTAGTTTAATTTAAATTAGTAATATTTAAAAAAATATTCTAAAAATATTCGGTATATATATGTTAAAAATACTAAGTTGACAAGCACTAGAAATATATACCATAAACAAAAACTATATTTGCACTGTGCCGTGTAGCTTACGTGCCTCTAATGAGAATCAAGGAGGAGGGCGCAACAAAAAATATTCGATAAATATATGTTAAAAATATTAAGTTGACAAACACTAGAAATATATACCATAAACAAAAACTATATTTGCACTGTGCTGTGTAGCTTACGTGCCATTAATGAGAATCGAGGAGGAGGGCGCAAAATTTTTACTTGCAAAATTTACCATTTCATATATCTATTAGCATTGTTTTAAATTTCATGTTTCTAGTTAATTACCGCTAATTAATATGAAATATTTTTTGATTTTGATTGTCGATTATCAAAACAACATAAGAACTTAGTTTAAAAATATAACGAATTATTTAGTTACGAACCTCTTATTCTTTGGTCCTTGATTTACGACATCCTTTGTTCTAATCTTACATCCGCGCAGCTCCTGAAACTACATCGCAGGTCATCTAGCTTATTGGCTCCCAGAGGGTACATGTAATTAAAACAAAACCATTACAAGCTTAGTGTTATTTGTAAACACAATGGGCATAAGTTTTATTTAGCATTAACAATGACGTGGCCAAGACTTGAACTGACTTAATGTCAAAAAACATTATATATAAAATTATCAAATATTATAAATTAAAAATATACTAGAAAGATTAAAAAAAATATTCTAAAAATATTCGGTAAATATATGTTAAAAATATTAAGTTGACAAACACTAGAAATATATACCATAAACAAAAACTATATTTGCACTGTGCTGTGTAGCTTACCTGCCATTAATGAGAATCGAGGAGGAGGGCGCAAAATTTTTACTTGCAAAATTTACCATTTCATATATCTATTAGCATTGTTTTAAATTTCATGTTGCTAGTTAATTACCGCTAATTAATATGAAATATTTTTTGATTTTGATTGTCGATTGTCAAAACAACATAAGAACTTAGTTTAAAAATAAAACGAATTATTTAGTTACGAACCTCTTATTCTTTGGTCCTTGATATACGACATCCTTTGTTCTAATCTTACATCCGCGCAGCTCCTGAAACTACATCGCAGGTCATCTAGCTTATTGGCTCCCAGAGGATACATGAAATTAAAACAAAACCATTACAAGTTTAGTGTTATTAGTAAACAGCATACGTTTTAATTAGCATTAACGATGACGTGGCCAAGACTAGAACTGACATAATATCAAATGGACCACGTCATCAATATATGAATACCATCTGTGGTACGTACATTTCCTACGAATTGGAATTTTGTGTTAAATTCGATATTGTTAATATTTTTATGAAGTAAATTTTGTGTACACCTCAGCATCGTTAGTCATGTGTTATTAGCATTAGCATTTGTTTTAAATTTCATGTTGTAGTTAATAACCGCTAATTATCATTAAATATTTTTTGATTTTGATTGTCGATTTTCAAAACAACTTAAGAACTTATTTTAGAAATATAACGAATTATTTAGATACGAACCTCTTATTCTTCGGTCCTTGATTTACGACATCCTTTGTTCTGATTTTACATCAGCGCAGCTCCTGAAACTACATCGCAGGTCATCTAGCTTATTGGCTCCCAGAGGGTACATGTAATTAAAACAAAACCATTACAAGCTTAGTGTTATTTGTAAACACAATGGGCATAAGTTTTATTTAGCATTAACGATGACGTGGCCAAGAATGGAACTGACTTAATATCAAATGGACCACGTCATAAATATATGAATACCATCTCTGGTACGTAGATTTCCTTCGAATTGGAATTTTGTGTTAAATTCGATATTGTTCATATTTTTATGAAGTAAATTTTGTGTACACCTTAGCATATTAAGTCATGTATATCTATTAGCACGTGTTTCAAATTTCATGTTGCTAGTTAAGTACCGCTAATTAATATTAAATATTTTTTTATTTTGATTGTCTATAATCAAAACAACATAAGAACTTATTTTAAAACTATAACGAATTATTTAGATACGAACCTTTTATTCTTTGGTCCTTGATTTACGACATCCTTTGTTCTGATTTTACATCAGCGCAGCTCCTGAAACTACATCGCAGGTCATCTAGCTTATTGGCTCCCAGAGGATACATGAAATTAAAACAAAACTATTACAAGTTTAGTTTTATTAGTAAACAGCATACGTTTTAATTAGCATTAACGATGACGTGTCCAAGACTAGAACTGACATAATTTCAAAAAACATTATATATAAAATGATCAAATATTATAAATTAAAAATATTCTAGAAAGATTAAGTTTACTTAAAAATATTCTAAAAATATTCGGTAAATATATGTTAAAAATATTAAGTTAAAAAACACTAGAAATATATACTAGGAACAAATACTATATTTGCACTGTGCCGTGTAGCTTAGCCACTAGCCACTAATGAGAATCGAAGCGAAGGGCGCAAAATTTTTATTTGCAAAATTTTCCATTTGCTTAGTTAAATTTAAATTAGTAATATTTAAAAAATATTCTAAAAATATTCGGTATTTATATGTTAAAAATACTAAGTTGACAAACACTAGAAAAATATACCATAAACAAAAACTATATTTGCACTGTGCCGTGTAGCTTACGTGCCACTAATGAGAATCGAGGAGGAGGGCGCAAAAAAAATATTCTAAAAATATTCGGTAAATATATGTACAAATATTAAGTTGACAAACACTAGAAATATATACCATAAACAAAAAATATATTTGCACTGTGCTGTGTAGCCACTAATGAGAATCGAGGAGGAGGGCGCAAAAAAAATATTCTAAAAATATTCGGTAAATATATGTTACAAATATTAACTTGACAAACACTAGAAATATATACTAGAAACAAAAACTATATTTGCACTGTGCCGTGTAGCTTACGTGCCACTAATGAGAATCGAGGAGGAGGGCGCAAAATTTTTACTTGCAAAATTTTCCATTTGCTTAGTTTAATTACTAATTTAATTACTTATTCTCTCATTGTGTGTGGATAATTGGGATAATCTTTTGTCTCCCTGATACGTGTGTGTTTTTTTTTTTTTTTTTTTTAATTCGTTTATTGAATCCTTATTCTAAACTATATACTATACAACATATAACATTTATGAGGACAAATCCAGGACTCCCCGCGGTATGGCCGTGAAGCATTGCTTCGCGAGGACGATCAGGATTTGCTCACTCGTGGACCCTCCTGGCTCTCTCGGCTCTTCTGAGCTCGGTGGTTATCGCTGCGGCGAAGCTGTTGACCGCTTGCCATTCCGCCTCCCCCTGCAGCATGAATGGGACTAGGTTGTCCGCATTCAGTCTGCCGCCAAGTACGGTTTCCAGGGAGCTCCGTTCCCTAGTGTATTTACCGCACGAGAAGAGAACATGCTCAGCTGTTTCGCTCCGACCACCTCCACACCATGGACAGTCATCCGCATCCTCGTGTCCAAAGCGCATCAGGTAGCTGCGAAAGCAGCCGTGCCCGCTGATCAGCTGCGTAAGGTGGAACGTAATGTCGCCGTGCTTCCGCTCTAGCCACGGCTTGAGGTTGGGTATCAGCTGCTGCGTCCAGCGACCCTTGGGCTCGTTGGTCCACCTGTGCTGCCATGACTCCAGGGTGTGCTGCCTTGCTTCAGCTCGAATTGCCTTCTTGACGCCGGGGGAGAGTCTTCGACCGTGGGTTTGGTTGAAGACCACTTCGTTTTCCTTCGCTAACAGGTCCAGAGGCGGTATCCCTGCGATCACCAAAGCCGCCGCGTTAGACACTGTTCTGAAGGCGCAGCAGACACGTAAGGCCGAAAGTCTGTGGGTAGCATTTAGGCCCTGGGCGTAGCTTTCGGTACCAAGCGCTTTTGCCCACACCGGGGCGGCATATAGCATGGTCGCTCGGGTGACGCTCGTCAGTAGCCTTCTGCTCGCCTGTTTTGGGCCTCGGGAGTTCAACATTATGTTTGAAAGCGCCCGATTTACTCCTGCTGCTTTAGAGTTAGCGTAGGCAAGGTGTTCCCGGAACGAAAGCCTGGTGTCTATCATGACTCCCAGATACTTGATTGCCCGAGTGGAGGACACCTTGGTACAGCCTACTTCGACGGTGGCCGTCTCCACCGCTTTCCTTGAGCTAATCAGGACAGCCTCAGTCTTCTCCGGCGCCAGCTCTAGCCCCATTGAACTGAGCCAATGTTCGATGGCCCTGATGTTTTGGTTGCAGCTTTCTTCGGCCTTGCCGGGATACTTGTCAACAACGAGCAAGGCCACGTCGTCCGCGAAGCCTACGATCTCGCTCCTCCCGACCAGCGGTAGACGAAGTATCCCGTCGTACATGGTGTTCCACAGAAGCGGGCCGAGGACCGAGCCTTGTGGGACTCCACCGGTGACCTGGTGCCTGAAGACGCCTTCCGACGACTCGCACAGTAAGACCCGATCAGAAAAATAGCTGCGTATGATCCTGACTAGGTAGGCTGGGACGCTGAAGCCAATTAGTGCTTCTAGGATCCGGTCCCATCTCGCTGTGTTGAAGGCGTTCCTGATGTCTAGAGTGACCATGAGGCAGTACTCTTTGCTGCCACCCTTCCATCTGGTGCCGTCGATTGCTTGGGCCGCTACTTCGACCACTCTGTTGACAGCGTCGACGGTGGACCGCGCTTTCCTGAATCCGAACTGGGACCGTGAGAGGTCACCCGCGTCGGCGATAGCCCTCTCAAGCCGAATACACACCAGTTTCTCCAGGAGCTTGCCAGTTCCATCGATGAGGCATATTGGCCGGAACGATGAAGGCTCCTCGGGTGGTTTCCCTGGTTTTGGGAGGAGAAGCAGCTTTTGGATTTTCCAGCAACTCGGGAAAACTCCTTCCTCCAGGCATTTGGTGAATGCCTTCGCAAACGAGTCTGGCTGGAGTTGGAGAGCAAGCCGAAGCGCCCTGTTCGGAATGCCGTCGGGTCCGGGGGCCTTGCCGTCCTTCAGCAGTTTTGCCAGCTCCAGGATCTCGTCACTGCTGACCGTGGCGTCGGAATCGACTTGGTCCCCTGTGGCTGGGTCGGCTGGGCGTAACCCATCCATCACAGGGAACAGGTGTTCCGCTACACTGCGGAGCATCGCTAGGTCCAGTAGCTTAGGAGTCCTGGTGTACGCCTTCTTGACCACCACCTTGTAGGCACTTCCCCATGGGTCGCTGTCGGCAGAGTCGCATAGGTCGAGGAAGCATTTGCGCTTGCTCTCCCTTATGGCTAACTTAAGCGTTTTTTTGCGGGCTCTGTATTCGGATTGGCGTTCGGCAAAGGACTCCGCACCTCTCGCGCGTTGGTAGCGACGTCTGGCGGAGAGGCACTCACGACGAGCCGTCTCTATCTCCTGGTTCCACCAGTAGACAGGGGCTCTTTGTCGGCTGTGCAGCCTGCTCGATTGCATGCTGGCGTCGCACGCGGCCTTCAGCCGTCTCATCAGCTCCACTGCCGTCTGCTCGGCTCCTTGTCTGCTCGCCATGGGTAGGAACTGCTCTCGAAACACCTGCGTGTCCAGAGAGTCCGTCTTGTATTTAATCCTGGCCTGGGCTGGTGTCTGGGCTTGGGACGAGGGTGGGCTTCCCAGGTCGCAGATGATGGCCAGATGGTCGCTGCCAGTGTAGTCCTCGCTGAGTCTCCACCTCGCTAGCCTGTACGACGAGCCGCTAGTGAAGGTGAGGTCCACCACAGAGCCCAGTCCGGCGCGCCTGAACGTGTGCCGGTTTCCATGGTTAAGAAGAGCCAGGTCCAACGTCGCGAAAGCCTCCAGCACCATCCTGCCTCTCGCATTGGTGGTTGAGCTGCCCCAGCTCTCTGACCATGCGTTGAAGTCGCCCGCTATTAGGACCTGGGTGCGGCCTCTAGCATCCGCTGCCAGTCTGTCCAGTGCCCGGCTGAATGCGATTAGGGTCAGGCTGGGGGCTAGGTATACGCTGTACACCCACCATCTGCCTACCCTGGCCCTAACAAATCCGATGTCCGAAAGAACATCGGTTATTTGCTGGGTTTCTCTGCTGCACCTCCAGATCGCTGCTTTCTTGGTGCGGTCGAAGGCCCAGTCTGGGCTAGCCGGCGTTCGGTAGGGCTCGCTAAGTAGCGCGAGCTCCACTCTGCGTTCACGCACCGTCTGCACTAGCAGGTCTTGGGCTGCCGTGCAGTGATTCAGGTTTAGCTGAATCAGCCGCATCATTGCAGTGCCTTTGGTGCTCCTTTACCCGCCAATGGGCACTTCCGGGTGCCCATTTGGTGGTTGGTCGCTTGGCTACCTCTGTTTGCGCACAAGAGGCACTTAGCTTCATTAGGGCACTCGGCGGCTTTGTGTCCCGCGGTCCCGCATCTGAAGCAGCACTGGCTTCTGTCCACGGTGCTTCTGCAGTGGGCCGCTATGTGGCCTTCTTCCAGGCATCTGAAGCATCTTTGGCGTGGCTCCAGCTCCTTGATCAAGCATTGGGACCATCCTACCCTCAGCTTGCCACGTTTGATCAGCGGGTCCGTCAGATTGGCTGGGACTGCTATCACCGCAGTCTTCCCTCCGTACTGCGATTGCCGAAGGCTCTTGATAGCCACGACTGCTGCAGGGATCTCTGCCTGGGCCTCCAAGGCACTCTTCAACTCGTCTTTCGTGGTGAGCTCGTCGAGGTCGCGAATCACAAATACCTTGGTTTGTGTTAACGCGCGAAGGCTGGCGCGGTCACCTAGCACCGCTCCCATGTCCATCTTGAGCTTCTGCGTCAGGTCTTGGGCTGAGGCACGTAGTTCGAGGAGCAGTTCGCCTTTGGCCGTCCTCTTCACCCTTGCTACGTTTTCCCCGATGGCCCTGAGCCTAGCGTCCTGCCCTCTTGTGACCAGGGACAGCACCTCGCTGTAAGGTAAGCCAGCTGTGGGGGTGATAACCAGCGCATCTGGTCTCTCCCTCGGCGGTCTCTTCTTGCGCGGTCCGGGCGGTTGCTGCAAGTTTGGTTGCGACTTCTTTCCCGCTACAGTGGCTTGGGGCGGAGCCCTTGGTAGGCGCTTGGGTCCCGCAGCCTTCTGGTGGTCGGGTCGCTGGGCTCTCTTCGCAGACAGCGCCGTGCGATCCTTTGGCTTAGGGCTGCCCTTAGAGTTGCACGGTTCTTCGAGGCCGGATGGGAGCTTAGGGGTGGTCTGTTGGCTAGCATCTGCTTTTGCCGTACGTCCGACCTTCGTTTTCTCCGCCTCCGGCAGCCTAGTGCGCAGCTTTAATTGGAGCTCCTTCAATCTGGCGAATGAGTTCTTCATTGCCAGATTAATGCTCCTCACCCCGTTGAGGTTGACCTTCGTCAGAAGGTCGTCCAGGATTTCTCCCATCTCCTCGATTTCTAGCTGGGGGGTCTTGACCCGCTTTGCTAGTTGAGATCTGGTAGGGGGTGATGTCGCCTCCAATGGTCTCTTGGGGGTGCCATCGCTCGGGTTTTGGGGTGGGGTCCTTAAAACCTTTGACCTTTTTCCAAACGCCAAGCTCTCCTCTTCTTTGCTTGCACTTGTTGCATTGCTTGTTCCGACGGCCAAGTGTGCCGCCGTCGGGGCGGGGATGGGGGGAATGTTGGGTAGGGCCTCCAGAATCCGTGCCCTAGCCTCGGGATTAGCCGAGGGTGGATTTCCACATATGTGGCTGCCACCTGGAGTAATATTGTTTTTTCCAGACATTCTGATTTTTGTTGCATTTTATTCCTACTGCCAGGTTTGCGGCTTTATACCTCTCGCCAGGTTTTAGGTTCACTGCCGGCCGATGCGGCGCAGACGCAGACCATTCTGCCGGCCAACTTGGCACAGACGCAGAATGGGTTTTAGTTTTGCTGATGCCCGGCTGCCAAGAGTACAGGCACAGGCCACGTAGCCGCCCAATTTGGGTCAGACGCGCCGTGGGCTTTGGGTGGGGTGGTGTTGTGAGCAGGGCAAAAAAAGGTTGCTGCGGTGGGAGATATACCGCTCCAGCTCGGTCGCCAGAGCCCCGATTTTAAAGTGTGCCGCCTACGCGGGGGGGGTTGGCTATTGGTCTGCTCCTTGACTTTTAACACTAATCTTCTGCCTCTCCTGCTCGATTCATGGGTCTGTCTCCGGGATTCCATGGGATGTTGCCAAGGATAACCGTTGGCCGCCCATATATGTATGCTACGCCCGGAGAACAGATCGTTTGGTGGCTTCCGTAGCTGCCAACTTTCGTCAGTGAGTGCACTGGGTAGAAAGCGCCACCTATGCCAGGGGCTCGTGCAGCCGACCAGCGCTGCCAGACCTGGGAGCTTTTGCCGTTTACCAGCACTGCTATCCCAGCTGACTGCGTGATCAGCTGACGTGACTGGCACTTGTCAGCCTCCACAACAACACGGAAGGAAGAGAAAATAGTGAAGAGAAAGTTGATTCCTACTCTCACCCTGTCCTGCCCCATGGCCCTGAAGATCGTCGACGGCGGGCAATCCCTGGACCCTTGGAGCTGTGCCTACTGCTGTGAGTACGGCCCAACCTTCGTGCGTTGGGGGACAGCCGCACCTGTCACTGTCGGGCCGGCGCGACCCGGGAAATTTCGAGATTTCCCACGAGCGCCAATTCAATGTACTTCGCGCGCGCGCAATTTTCCACCGTATTCCTCCCTGAAACGTGTGTATGTATGTGTGTGTGTGGAGTCTGCTGTTAGCATGTGTGTGAGTGTAGCTTGTCATTTATTTACTTTATGCCACATCGATTCCGCGAGTTCGATATTGTCAATATTTTTATGAAGTAAATTTTGTGTACACCTTAGCCTATATAGTCATGTATATATACTAGCAATTGTTTTAAATATCATGTTGCTAGTTAATTACCGCTAATTAATTTTAAATATTTTTTTATTTTGATTGTCGATTATCAAAACAACATAAGAACTTATTTTAAAAATATATCGAATTATTTAGATACGAACATCTTATTCTTTGGTCCTTGATTTACGACATCCTTCGTTCTAATTTTACATCCGCGCAGCTCCTGTAAAAAAAAAGTAAATTTTGTGTTCACCTTAGCGTCTTTAGTCATGTATATCTTAGCACTTGTTTTCAATTTCATGTTGCTAGTTAATTACCGCTAATTAATAATAAATTTTTTTTTGATTTTGTTCATCGATTGTCAAAACAACATAAGAACTTATTTTAAAAATATATCGAATTATTTAGATACAAACCTCTTATTCTATGGTCCTTGATTTACGACATCCTTTGTTCTAATTTTACATCCGCGCAGCTCCTGAAACTACATCGCAGGTCATCTAGCTTATTGGCTCCCAGAGGGTACATGTAATGAAAACAAAACCATTACAAGTTTAGTTTTATTTGTAAACAGAATGGGCATAAGTTTTAATTAGCATTAACGATGACGTGGCCAAGAATAGAACTGACTTAATATCAAATGGACCACGTCATCAATATATGAATACCGTCTCTGGGACGTACATTTCCTACGAATTGGAAATTTATATTAAATTCGATATTGTCAATAATTTTATGAAGTAAATTTTGTGTTCACCTCAGCATCATTAGTCTTATATTAGCAAGTTTTTCAAATTTCATGTTGCTAGTTAAGTACCGCTAATTAATATTAAATATTTTTTGATTTTGATTGTCTATAATCAAAACAACATAAGAACTTATTTTAAAAATATAACGAATTATTTAGATATAAACCTCTTATTCTTTGGTCCTTGATTTATGACATCCTTTTCGCTGATTGTATATTCGGATAGCTCCTAATATTACATCGTAGGTCATCTAGCGTATTGGCTTCCAGAGGGATCTTATAATTAAAACTAAACCATTATAACTTTCACAGAAGCATATTTTGTTATGTATATCTATTAGCAATTGTTATAAATTTCATGTTGTAGTTAATAACCGCTAATTAATAGTAAATATTTTTTGATTTTGATTGTCGATTTTCAAAACAACATAAGAACTTATTTTAGAAATATAACGAATTATTTAGATACGAACCTCTTATTCTTTGGTCCTTGATTTACGACATCCTTTGTTCTGATTTTACATCAGCGCAGCTCCTGAAACTACATCGCAGGTCATCTAGCTTATTGGCTCCCAGAGGATACATGAAATTAGAACAAAACCATTACAAGTTTAGTTTTATTAGTAAACATCATACGTTTTAATTAGCATTAACGATGACGTGGCCAAGACTAGAACTGACTTAATTTCAAAAAACATTATATATAAAATTATCAAATATTATAAATTAAAAATATACTAGAAAGATTAAGTTTACTTAAAAATATTCGGTAAATATATGTACAAATATTAAGTTGACAAACACTAGAAATATATACCATAAACAAAAAATATATTTGCACTGTGCCGTGTAGCTTACGTGCCACTAATGAGAATCGAGGAGGAGGGCGCAAAAAAAATATTCTAAAAATATTCGGTAAATATATGTTAGAAATATTAACTTGACAAACACTAGAAATATATACTAGAAACAAAAACTATATTTGCACTGTGCCGTGTAGCTTACGTGCCACTAATGAGAATCGAGGAGGAGGGCGCAAAATTTTTACTTGCAAAATTTTCCATTTGCTTAGTTTAATTTCTAATTTAATTACTTATTCTCTCATTGTGTGTGGATAATTGGGATAATCTTTTGTCTCCCTGAAACGTGTGTATGTATGTGTGTGTGTGGAGTCTGCTGTTAGCATGTGTGTGAGTGTAGCTTGTCATTTATTTACTTTATGCCACATCGATTCCGCGAGTTCGATATTGTCAATATTTTTATGAAGTAAATTTTGTGTACACCTTAGCATATATAGTCATGTATATATATAGTCATGTACTAGCAATTGTTTTAAATATCATGTTGCTAGTTAATTACCGCTAATTAATTTTAAATATTTTTTATTTTGATTGTCGATTATTAAAACAACATAAGAACTTATTTTAAAAATATATCGAATTATTTAGATACGAACATCTTATTCTTTGGTCCTTGATTTACGACATCCTTCGTTCTAATTTTACATCCGCGCAGCTCCTGTAAAAAAAAAGTAAATTTTGTGTTCACCTTAGCGTCTTTAGTCATGTATATCTTAGCACTTGTTTTCAATTTCATGTTGCTAGTTAATTACCGCTAATTAATAATAAATTTTTTTTTGATTTTGATCATCGATTGTCAAAACAACATAAGAACTTATTTTAAAAATATATCGAATTATTTAGATACGAACCTCTTATTCTATGGTCCTTGATTTACGACATCCTTTGTTCTAATTTTACATCCGCGCAGCTCCTGAAACTACATCGCAGGTCATCTAGCTTATTGGCTCCCAGAGGGTACATGTAATTAAAACAAAACCATTACAAGTTTAGTTTAATTTGTAAACAGAATGGGCATAAGTTTTAATTAGCATTAACGATGACGTGGCCAAGAATAGAACTGACTTAATATCAAATGGACCACGTCATCAATATATGAATACCGTCTCTGGGACGTACATTTCCTACGAATTGGAAATTTATATTAAATTCGATATTGTCAATAATTTTATGAAGTAAATTTTGTGTTCACCTCAACATCATTAGTCTTGTATTAGCAAGTGTTTCAAATTTCATGTTGCTAGTTAAGTACCGCTAATTAATATTAAATATTTTTTGATTTTGATTGTCTATAATCAAAACAACATAAGAACTTATTTTAAAAATATAACGAATTATTAAGATATAAACCTCTTATTCTTTGGTCCTTGATTTATGACATCCTTTTCGCTGATTGTATATTCGGATAGCTCCTAATATTACATCGTAGGTCATCTAGCGTATTGGCTTCCAGAGGGATCTTATAATTAAAACTAAACCATTATAACTTTCACAGAAGCATATTTTGTTATGTATATCTATTAGCAATTGTTATAAATTTCATGTTGTAGTTAATAACCGCTAATTAATAGTAAATATTTTTTGATTTTGATTGTCGATTTTCAAAACAACATAAGAACTTATTTTAGAAATATAACGAATTATTTAGATACGAACCTCTTATTCTTCGGTCCTTGATTTACGACATCCTTTGTTCTGATTTTACATCAGCGCAGCTCCTGAAACTACATCGCAGGTCATCTAGCTTATTGGCTCCCAGAGGATACATGAAATTAGAACAAAACCATTACAAGTTTAGTTTTATTAGTAAACATCATACGTTTTAATTAGCATTAACGATGACGTGGCCAAGACTAGAACTGACTTAATTTCAAAAAACATTATATATAAAATTATCAAATATTATAAATTAAAAATATACTAGAAAGATTAAGTTTACTTAAAAATATTCTAAAAATATTCGGTATATATATGTTAAAAATACTAAGTTGACAAACACTAGAAAAATATGCCATAAACAAAAACTATATTTGCACTGTGCCGTGTAGCTTACGTGCCACTAATGAGAATCGAGGAGGAGGGCGCAAAAAAATATTCTAAAAATATTCGGTAAATATATGTACAAATATTAAGTTGACAAACACTAGAAATATATACCATAAACAAAAACTATATTTGCACTGTGCCGTGTAGCTTACGTGCCACTAATGAGAATCGAGGAGAAGGGCGCAAAAAAAATATTCTAAAAATATTCGGTAAATATATGTTACAAATATTAACTTGACAAATACTAGAAATATATACTAGAAACAAAAACTATATTTGCAGTGTGCCGTGTAGCTTACGTGCCACTAATGAGAATCGAGGAGGAGGGCGCAAAATTTTTACTTGCAAAATTTTCCATTTGCTTAGTTTAATTTCTAATTTAATTACTTATTCTCTCATTGTGTGTGTGTGCCATCTTCAGTTTGCAGCCTTTGGGATAATCTTTTGTCTCCCTGAAGTGTGTGTCTGTATGTGTGTGTGTGGAGTCTGCTGTTTGCATGTGTGTGAGTGTAGCTTGCCATTTATTTATTTTATGCCACATCGATTCCGCGAGTTCGATATTGTCAATATTTTTATGAAGTAAATTTTGTGTACAACTTAGCATATATAGTCATGTATATCTAATAGCAATTGTTTTCAATTTCATGTTGCTAGTTAATTACCGCTAATTAATTTTAAATATTTTTTTATTTCTATTGTCGATTATCAAAACAACATAAGAACTTATTTTAAAAATATATCGAATTATTTAGATACGAACCTCTTATTCTTTGGTCCTTGATTTACGACATCCTTCGTTTTAATTTTACATCCGCGCAGCTCCTGTAAAAAAAAGTAAATTTTGTGTTCATCTTAGCGTCTTTAGTCATGTATATCTTAGCACTTGTTTTCAATTTCATGTTGCTAGTTAATTACCGCTAATTAATATTAAATATTTTTTAATTTTGATCATCGATTGTCAAAACAACATAAGAACTTATTTTAAAAATATATCGAATTATTTAGATACAAACCTTTTATTCTATGGTCCTTGATTTACGACATCCTTTGTTCTAATTTTACATCCGCGCAGCTCCTGAAACTACATCGCAGGTCATCTAGCTTATTGGCTCCCAGAGGGTACATGAAATTAAAACAAAACCATTACAAGTTTAGTGTTATTTGTAAACACAATGGGCATAAGTTTTAATTAGCATTAACGATGACGTGGCCAAGAATGGAACTGACTTAATATCAAATGGACCACGTCATCAATATATGAATACCGTCCCTGGGACGTAGATTTCCTACGAATTGGAATTTTATATTAAATTCGATATTGTCAATAATTTTATGAAGTAAATTTTGTGTTCACCTCAGCATCATTAGTCTTGTATTAGCAAGTGTTTCAAATTTCATGTTGCTACTTAAGTACCGCTAATTAATATTAAATATTTCTTGATTTTGATTGTCTATAACCAAAACAACATAAGAACTTATTTTAAAAATATAACGAATTATTTAGATATAAACCTCTTATTCTTTGGTCCTTGATTTATGACATCCTTTTCGCTGATTGTATATTCGGATAGCTCCTAATATTACATCGTAGGTCATCTAGCGTATTGGCTTCCAGAGGGATCTTATAATTGAAACTAAACCATTATAACTTTCACCGTAGAATATTTTGTTATGTATATCTATTAGCAATTGTTATAAATTTCATGTTGTAGTTAATAACCGCTAATTAATAGTAAATATTTTTTGATTTTGATTGTCGGTTTTTAAAACAACATAAGAACTTATTTTAGAAATATAACGAATTATTTAGATACGAACCTCTTATTCTTCGGTCCTTGATTTACGACATCCTTTGTTCTGATTTTACATCAGCGCAGCTCCTGAAACTACATCGCAGGTCATCTAGCTTATTGGCTCCCAGAGGGTACATGAAATTAAAACAAAACCATTACAAGTTTAGTTTTATTACTAAACAGCATACGTTTTAATTAGCATTAACGATGTCGTGGCCAAGACTAGAACTGACATAATTTCAAAAAACATTATATATAAAATGATCAAATATTATAAATTAAAAATATACTAGAAAGATTAAGTTTACTTAAAAATATTCTAAAAATATTCGGTATATATATGTTAAAAATACTAAGTTGACAAACACTAGAATATATACCATAAACAAAAACTATATTTGCACTGTGCCGTGTAGCTTACGTGCCACTAATGAGAATCGAGGAGGAGGGCGCAAAAAAAATATTCTAAAAATATTCGGTAAATATATGTTAAAAATATTAAGTTGACAAACACTAGAAATATATACTAGAAACAAAAACTATATTTGCACTGTGCTGTGTAGCTTACGTGCCACTAATGAGAATCGAGGAGGATGGCGCAGTTTTATTTGTAAACACAATGGGCATAAGTTTTAATTAGCATTAACGATGACGTGGCCAAGAATAGAACTGACTTAATATCAAATGGACCACGTCATCAATTCATGAATACCGTCTCTGGGACGTAGATTTCCTACGAATTGGAATTTTATATCAAATACGATATTGTCAATATTTTTATGAAGTAAATTTTGTGCACACCTTAGCATATATAGTCATGTATATCTGTTAGCAATTGTTTTAAATTTCATGTTGCTAGTTAATTACCGCTAATTATTATTAAATATTTTTTGATTTTGATTGTCTATAATCAAAACAACATAAGAAGTTATTTCAAAAATATAACGAATTATTTAGATACGAACCTCTTATTCTTTGGTCCTTGATTTACGACATCCTTTGTTTTGATTTTACATCAGCGCAGCTCCTGAAACTACATCGCAGGTCATCTAGCTTATTGGCTCCCAGAGGATACGTGAAATTAAAACAAAACTATTACAAGTTTAGTTTTATTAGTAAACAGCATACGTTTTAATTAGCATTAACGATGACGTGTCCAAGACTAGAACTGACATAATTTCAAAAAACATTATATATAAAATGATCAAATATTATAAATTAAAAATATACTAGAAAGATTAAGTTTACTTAAAAATATTCTAAAAATATTCGGTAAATATATGTTAAAAATATTAAGTTGACAAACACTAGAAATATATACTAGAAACAAATACTATATTTGCACTGTGCCGTGTAGCTTAGCCACTAGCGACTAGTAGCCACTAATGAGAATCGAAGCGAAGGGCGCAAAATTTTTATTTGCAAAATTTTCCATTTGCTTAGTTAAATTTAAATTAGTAATATTTAAAAAATATTCTAAAAATATTCGGTATATATATGTTAAAAATACTAAGTTGACAAACACTAGAAAAATATGCCATAAACAAAAACTATATTTGCACTGTGCCGTGTAGCTTACGTGCCACTAATGAGAATCGATGAGGAGGGCGCAAAAAAATATTCTAAAAATATTCGATAAATATATGTACAAATATTAAGTTGACAAACACTAGAAATATATACCATAAACAAAAACTATATTTGCACTGTGCCGTTTAGCTTACGTGCCACAAATGAGAATCGAGGAGAAGGGCGCAAAAAAAATATTCTAAAAATATTCGGTAAATATATGTTACAAATATTAACTTGCCAAACACTAAAAATATATACTAGAAACAAAAACTATATTTGCAGTGTGCCGTGTAGCTTACGTGCCACTAATGAGAATCGAGGAGGAGGGCGCAAAATTTTTACTTGCAAAATTTTCCATTTGCTTAGTTTAATTTCTAATTTAATTACTTATTCTCTCATTGTGTGTGGATAATTGGGATAATCTTTTGTCTCCCTGAAACGTGTGTATGTATGTGTGTGTGTGGAGTCTGCTGTTTGCATGTGTGTGAGTGTAGCTTGTCATTTATTTATTTTATGCCACATCGATTCCGCGAGTTCGATATTGTCAATATTTTTATGAAGTAAATTTTGTGTACACCTTAGCATATATAGTCATGTATATCTACTAGCAATTGTTTTAAATATCATGTTGCTAGTTAATTACCGCTAATTAATATTAAATATTTTTTAATTTTGATCATCGATTGTCAAAACAACATAAGAACTTATTTTAAAAATATATCGAATTATTTAGATACAAACCTTTTATTCTATGGTCCTTGATTTACGACATCCTTTGTTCTAATTTTACATCCGCGCAGCTCCTGAAACTACATCGCAGGTCATCTAGCTTATTGGCTCCCAGAGGGTACATGAAATTAAAACAAAACCATTACAAGTTTAGTGTTATTTGTAAACACAATGGGCATAAGTTTTAATTAGCATTAACGATGACGTGGCCAAGAATGGAACTGACTTAATATCAAATGGACCACGTCATCAATATATGAATACCGTCCCTGGGACGTAGATTTCCTACGAATTGGAATTTTATATTAAATTCGATATTGTCAATAATTTTATGAAGTAAATTTTGTGTTCACCTCAGCATCATTAGTCTTGTATTAGCAAGTGTTTCAAATTTCATGTTGCTACTTAAGTACCGCTAATTAATATTAAATATTTCTTGATTTTGATTGTCTATAACCAAAACAACATAAGAACTTATTTTAAAAATATAACGAATTATTTAGATATAAACCTCTTATTCTTTGGTCCTTGATTTATGACATCCTTTTCGCTGATTGTATATTCGGATAGCTCCTAATATTACATCGTAGGTCATCTAGCGTATTGGCTTCCAGAGGGATCTTATAATTGAAACTAAACCATTAAAACTTTCACCGTAGAATATTTTGTTATGTATATCTATTAGCAATTGTTATAAATTTCATGTTGTAGTTAATAACCGCTAATTAATAGTAAATATTTTTTGATTTTGATTGTCGGTTTTTAAAACAACATAAGAACTTATTTTAGAAATATAACGAATTATTTAGATACGAACCTCTTATTCTTCGGTCCTTGATTTACGACATCCTTTGTTCTGATTTTACATCAGCGCAGCTCCTGAAACTACATCGCAGGTCATCTAGCTTATTGGCTCCCAGAGGGTACATGAAATTAAAACAAAACCATTACAAGTTTAGTTTTATTACTAAACAGCATACGTTTTTTTTTTTTTTTTTTTTTTTTTTTTTTTTTCGCACGGGTCCCACGGCCACACCTCCCGCCCAACCGACCGAGGGGCGCTGCCGTGTATCGTACGGCTCGATTCGCGAGAAGATATAGACGCGATATAAAAAATAGAATTGGAACGAGGAAATTAATAACTATGTTAAATATTAGTGTTAGTAGGATCTAATTATGTAATAGAAAAGATAAAATGGATTGCTTTAATAGCGGCAGAGAGTCAAGATTACAGATAATAGGATAAAGTCTATTATAGTCAGAACATAAAACTCTGTAGGGGTCATGCAACTCATAATTAGATCTACAATGATTTAAGATAAGGGGTATATAGTTTCTAGTGACTCTACTTGGAACCGAGAAGTTAAGCCGACTAATCAAATCGGGACTCTCAACATCCCCACGAATAAGCTTACAAATAAAGACTGTTCCAAGCATAGTTCTACGGTTAGCTAGGGATGGTAAATTAATTAAAAGTAGTCTACTGGAATAAGGAGGTAATATATGGTTTGCATCCCAATTTAGGCGCCGCAAGGCAAAAAGTAAGAAGTTTTTTTGGATCGATTCAATGCGGTCCGAGTGGACTGCGTATTGTGGACTCCAAACAGGTGATCCGTACTCGAGAATCGGACGGACTAACGAAATAAATAAGGTTTTAGTCAAGTAAGGGTCATCAAATTCCTTGGACCACCTTTTTATAAAACCAAGCACACCCCTGGCCTTATTGACAATAGACGAAATATGGTCAGAAAATTTTAGTTTTGGGTCCAGAAGAACACCAAGATCATCAACTCGTGTTATTCTGTCCAGAGAGCACCCACTTAGAGTGTAAGTCGTGCGTATTGGGTTGGCACGACAAAAGGTCATAACTTTACACTTGGAGCTATTTAAGTCTAATATGTTATCACGGCACCATATTTGAAATAGGTCTAGATCGGATTGTAAGTCCAAATGGCAAGAAGTGTCCTTGTACTGGAGGCATAATTTAACATCGTCTGCGTACATAAGTACACGCGAATGTTTTATTATTAAGGGGAGGTCGTTAATGAATAATGTAAAAAGAAGCGGACCAAGATGGCTCCCTTGTGGGACACCGGATGTGACTCGGAGAATAGAAGATAACGAATTTTTAAAGAGGACTTGTTGTGTCCTGCCATTCAGATAGCTTGAAATCCAATTTAGAAGATCAACAGGGAAACCTATAAGGTCAAGTTTTTTTATTAGAAGGTAATGATTAACAGAGTCAAATGCTTTACTGAAGTCAGTGTAGATGACATCTGTTTGAAGATTATTTTTGAAACCCTGTATTACGAAAGAAGTTAGCTCCAAGAGGTTAGTGGTTGTAGATCTGCGTTTCATAAAACCGTGTTGACACGGTGATATGATTGATCTACAAAGGTGCTGCAAATGAGGAGTGATAACATTTTCGAAAAGTTTTGGGATAGCCGACAATTTAGAGATTCCTCTGTAATTGCTTGCATCCAGTTTGCTACCTTTTTTGTGAAGAGGAATCACAAAGGACTCCTTCCATATATGAGGGAATTGTGAAGATTCCAAAGATAAGGTAAACAGTTTCAGTAGAGGCTTGCACAAGGCTTCCGCACAGAATCTGAGCACACAGCCAGGGATTCCATCGGGACCTGGCGAATAGACCGGTTTAACACGCTGAAGATCGTTAAGCAGTGAGCTTTCGTTTATAGTGGGGCAAAATATTAGGTTCGACTTAGATACAGCATAAGAGTATGGCTGTTCGGAATGAGGTAAAGTTGAATATGTTGTTTGAAAAAACTTGGCGAATAGATCGGCTATTGCCTGATCCGATGTAACCGTAGTGTTTTCAAAAAATAGCGAGGAAGGGTAAGAACTTGTTTTTCGCTTAGTGCTAACGAAATTATAAAACTGTTTCGGATCCTGTGCAAACTGGAACTTACAACGGTTTAAATAATTTTTGTAGCACTGAGCATTAAGCACGGTAAAGTTTAACCGAGCGCTTAAATATTTACAAAGGATGGACTGAGAACCGGTATTTTTAAATTTCGTATAGAGTCTGGACTTTACATTTCTTAGGTGTGTCAACTCTTTATTAAACCAAGGAGGTTTAGAGATTGACGGATAGTGCATCGGAACACAAGAGTAAAAAATGATTTAATTGCGGTATAAAACATATTTATCGCATCCGCCATTATGTTGCAGGAGTAAAGATCGGACCAATTAAAGCCAGCTATAAAATTGTTTAGCCTCCGAAAATTTGCCTTGCGAAAACAGGGAATTCGATTTGTTGACTTCTCTGAATTTACTTTTAATACCGTACCTAAGTCGACTTCCACCTCGAAAGTAGGATGATATTGATCTTCAGGTAGAGTAAGAGGTACTACCCTGGACAGAAACACACTTTCAGGACTTGTTACAAAACATAGATCCAAAAGTCGACCAAGAGAATTTGGAATATAATTAACTTGCGACAGGGATAAGTCGAGCAAGCCGTCAATAAAGTCATGTTGTGCTAAGGGGAGAAGGATATTCGATTGTTCTTCTGGGGACCACATTGTGCCAGGTATATTAAAATCACCTAGAACTACCAATTGGTCCCTGTCAGAAAGTTTATTCAAGATGGACTGGATAGCGGACAGATGATTCTGATATTCTGGGAATTCAGAAGATGGCGGAATATAGGAGCACGTAATATAAACTGATCTGTCGGAAAAAGACAGCTTTACACATACGAATTCCGAGTTACGGGAATCGTCCAAAAGTAACTCCTCCGACGCGAGGGTAGATCTAACCGCAATTAAGACTCCACCTCCCCGTCTGGAGGGACGGTCAAACCTATATATAGTGTACATACCTGGGAAGACTTCGGAGTTAAGTATCTCCGGCTTTAACCAAGTCTCTGTGAGCACTATAATATGGGATGCAAATGAAAGACTATCACAATACAATTTAGTTAATTTGCTACGCAAGCCTCCAACATTTTGATAGGAGATAGTAAGTTTTGTAGTTAGTTTTTTGAAGAGGAAGAAGATGAAGAGGCGGATGGTGCAGTGGTCTGGGCACTTTTTTTTTAATTAGCATTAACGATGTCGTGGCCAAGACTAGAACTGACTTAATTTCAAAAAACATTATATATAAAATGATCAAATATTATAAATTAAAAATATACTAGAAAGATTAAGTTTACTTAAAAATATTCTAAAAATATTCGGTATATATATGTTAAAAATACTAAGTTGACAAACACTAGAATATATACCATAAACAAAAACTATATTTGCACTGTGCCGTGTAGCTTACGTGCCACTAATGAGAATCGAGGAGGAGGGCGCAAAAAAAATATTCTAAAAATATTCGGTAAATATATGTTAAAAATATTAATTTGACAAACACTAGAAATATATACTAGAAACAAAAACTATATTTGCACTGTGCTGTGTAGCTTACGTGCCACTAATGAGAATCGAGGAGGATGGCGCAGTTTTATTTGTAAACACAATGGGCATAAGTTTTAATTAGCATTAACGATGACGTGGCCAAGAATAGAACTGACTTAATATCAAATGGACCACGTCATCAATTCATGAATACCGTCTCTGGGACGTAGATTTCCTACGAATTGGAATTTTATATCAAATACGATATTGTCAATATTTTTATCAAGTAAATTTTGTGCACACCTTAGCATATATAGTCATGTATATCTATTAGCAATTGTTTTAAATTTCATGTTGCTAGTTAATTACCGCTAATTATTATTAAATATTTTTTGATTTTGATTGTCTATAATCAAAACAACATAAGAAGTTATTTCAAAAATATAACGAATTATTTAGATACGAACCTCTTATTCTTTGGTCCTTGATTTACGACATCCTTTGTTTTGATTTTACATCAGCGCAGCTCCTGAAACTACATCGCAGGTCATCTAGCTTATTGGCTCCCAGAGGATACGTGAAATTAAAACAAAACTATTACAAGTTTAGTTTTATTAGTAAACAGCATACGTTTTAATTAGCATTAACGATGACGTGTCCAAGACTAGAACTGACATAATTTCAAAAAACATTATATATAAAATGATCAAATATTATAAATTAAAAATATACTAGAAAGATTAAGTTTACTTAAAAATATTCTAAAAATATTCGGTAAATATATGTTAAAAATATTAAGTTGACAAACACTAGAAATATATACTAGAAACAAATACTATATTTGCACTGTGCCGTGTAGCTTAGCCACTAGCGACTAGTAGCCACTAATGAGAATCGAAGCGAAGGGCGCAAAATTTTTATTTGCAAAATTTTCCATTTGCTTAGTTAAATTTAAATTAGTAATATTTAAAAAATATTCTAAAAATATTCGGTATATATATGTTAAAAATACTAAGTTGACAAACACTAGAAAAATATGCCATAAACAAAAACTATATTTGCACTGTGCCGTGTAGCTTACGTGCCACTAATGAGAATCGAGGAGGAGGGCGCAAAAAAATATTCTAAAAATATTCGATAAATATATGTACAAATATTAAGTTGACAACACTAGAAATATATACCATAAACAAAAACTATATTTGCACTGTGCCGTGTAGCTTACGTGCCACTAATGAGAATCGAGGAGAAGGGCGCAAAAAAAATATTCTAAAAATATTCGGTAAATATATGTTACAAATATTAACTTGACAAACACTAAAAATATATACTAGAAACAAAAACTATATTTGCAGTGTGCCGTGTAGCTTACGTGCCACTAATGAGAATCGAGGAGGAGGGCGCAAAATTTTTACTTGCAAAATTTTCCATTTGCTTAGTTTAATTTCTAATTTAATTACTTATTCTCTCATTGTGTGTGGATAATTGGGATAATCTTTTGTCTCCCTGAAACGTGTGTATGTATGTGTGTGTGTGGAGTCTGCTGTTTGCATGTGTGTGAGTGTAGCTTGTCATTTATTTATTTTATGCCACATCGATTCCGCGAGTTCGATATTGTCAATATTTTTATGAAGTAAATTTTGTGTACACCTTAGCATATATAGTCATGTATATCTACTAGCAATTGTTTTAAATATCATGTTGCTAGTTAATTACCGCTAATTAATATTAAATATTTTTTAATTTTGATCATCGATTGTCAAAACAACATAAGAACTTATTTTAAAAATATATCGAATTATTTAGATACAAACCTTTTATTCTATGGTCCTTGATTTACGACATCCTTTGTTCTAATTTTACATCCGCGCAGCTCCTGAAACTACATCGCAGGTCATCTAGCTTATTGGCTCCCAGAGGGTACATGAAATGAAAACAAAACCATTACAAGTTTAGTGTTATTTGTAAACACAATGGGCATAAGTTTTAATTAGCATTAACGATGACGTTGCCAAGAATGGAACTGACTTAATATCAAATGGACCACGTCATCAATATATGAATACCGTCTCTGGGACGTAGATTTCCTACGAATTGGAATTTTATATTAAATTCGATATTGTCAATAATTTTATGAAGTAAATTTTGTGTTCACCTCAGCATCATTAGTCTTGTATTAGCAAGTGTTTCAAATTTCATGTTGCTAGTTAAGTACCGCTAATTAATATTAAATATTTTTTGATTTTGATTGTCTATAATCAAAACAACATAAGAACTTATTTTAAAAATATAACGAATTATTTAGATATAAACCTCTTATTCTTTGGTCCTTGATTTATGACATCCTTTTCGCTGATTGTATATTCGGATAGCTCCTAATATTACATCGTAGGTCATCTAGCGTATTGGCTTCCAGAGGGATCTTATAATTAAAACTAAACCATTATAACTTTCACAGTAGCATATTTTGTTATGTATATCTATTAGCAATTGTTATAAATTTCATGTTGTAGTTAATAATCGCTAATTAATATTTTTTTTTATTGTCGATTTTCAAAACAACATAAGAACTTTTTTTAGAAATATAACGAATTATTTAGATACGAACCTCTTATTCTTTGGTCCTTGATTTACGACATCCTTTGTTCTGATTTTACATCAGCGCAGCTCCTGAAACTACATCGCAGGTCATCTAGCTTATTGGCTCCCAGAGGATACATGAAATTAAAACAAAACCATTACAAGTTTAGTTTTATTAGTAAACAGCATACGTTTTAATTAGCATTAACGATGTCGTGGCCAAGACTAGAACTGACTTAATTTAAAAAAACATTATATATAAAATTATCAAATATTATAAATTAAAAATATACTAGAAAGATTAAGTTTACTTAAAAATATTCTAAAAATATTCGGTAAATATATGTTAAAAATATTAATTAGACAAACACTAGATATATATACTAAAAACAAAATCTATATTTGCACTGTGCCGTGTAGCTTACGTGCCACTAATGAGAACCGAGGCGAAGTGCGCAAAATTTTCCATTTGCTTAGTTTAATTTAAATTAGTAGTATTTAAGAAATATTCTAAAAATATTCGGTATATATATGTTAAAAATACTAAGTTGACAAACACTAGAAATATATACCATAAACAAAAACTATATTTGCACTGTGCCGTGTAGCTTACTTGCCACTAATGAGAATCGAGGCGAAGTGCGCAAAATTTTTATTTGCAAAATTTTCCATTTCATATATCTATTAGCAATTGTTTTAAATTTCATGTTTCTAGTTAATTACCGCTAATTAATATTAAATATTTTTTTATTTTGATTGTCGATTTTCAAAACAACATAAGAACTTATTTTACAAATATAACGAATTATTTAGATACGAACCTCTTATTCTTTGGTCCTTTATTTACGACATCCTTTGTTCGGATTTTACATCAGCGCAGCTCCTGTAAAAAAAAAGTAAATTTTGTGTTCACCTTAGCGTCTTTAGTCATGTATATCTTAGCACTTGTTTTCAATTTCATGTTGCTAGTTAATTACCGCTAATTAATATTAAATATTTTTTGATTTTGATCATCGATTGTCAAAACAACATAAGAACTTATTTTAAAAATATATCGAATTATTTAGATACAAACCTCTTATTCTATGGTCCTTGATTTACGACATCCTTTGTTCTAATTTTACATCCGCGCAGCTCCTGAAACTACATCGCAGGTCATCTAGCTTATTGGCTCCCAGAGGGTACATGTAATTAAAACAAAACCATTACAAGTTTAGTTTTATTTGTAAACAGAATGGGCATAAGTTTTAATTAGCATTAACGATGACGTGGCCAAGAATAGATTTCATAATAAATCTATTTCTTTCATGTTGTAGTTTCATGTTGTAGTTAATAACCGCTAATTAATAGTAAATATTTTTTGATTTTGATTGTTGATTTTCAAAACAACATAAGAACTTATTTTAGAAATATAACGAATTATTTAGATACGAACCTCTTATTCTTTGGTCCTTGATTTACGACATCCTTTGTTCTGATTTTACATCAGCGCAGCTCCTGAAACTACATCGCAGGTCATCTAGCTTATTGGCTCCCAGAGGATACATGAAATTAGAACAAAACCAATACAAGTTTAGTTTTATTAGTAAACATCATACGTTTTAATTAGCATTAACGATGACGTGGCCAAGACTAGAACTGACTTAATTTCAAAAAACATTATATATAAAATGATCAAATATTATAAATTAAAAATATACTAGAAAGATTAAGTTTACTTAAAAATATTATAAAAATATTCGGTAAATATATGTTAAAAATATTAATTAGACAAACACTAGATATATATACTAAAAACAAAATCTATATTTGCACTGTGCCGTGTAGCTTACGTGCCAATAATGAGAACCGAGGCGAAGTGCGCAAAATTTTTATTTGCAAAATTTTCCATTTGCTTAGTTTAATTTAAATTAGTAGTATTTAAAAAATATTCTAAAAATATTCGGTATATATATGTCAAAAATACTAAGTTGACTAACACTAGAAATATATACCATAAACAAAAACTATATTTGCACTGTGCCGTGTAGCTTACTTGCCACTAATGAGAATCGAGGCGAAGTGCGCAAAATTTTTATTTGCAAAATTTTACATTTCATATATCTATTAGCAATTGTTTTAAATTTCATGTTGCTAGTTAATTACCGCTAATTAATATTAAATATTTTTTTATTTTGATTGTCGATTTTCAAAACAACATAAGAACTTATTTTAGAAATATAACGAATTATTTAGATACGAACCTCTTATTCTTTGGTCCTTGATTTACGACATCCTTTGTTCTGATTTTACATCAGCGCAGCTCCTGAAACTAAATCGCAGGTCATCTAGCTTATTGGCTCCAAGAGGATACATGAAATTAGAACAAAACCATTACAAGTTTAGTTTTATTAGTAAACAGCATACGTTTTAATTAGCATTAACGATATCGTGGCCAAGATTAGAACTGACTTAATTTCAAAAAACATTATATATAAAATGATCAAATATTATAAATTAAAAATATACTAGAAAGATTAAGTTTACTTAAAAATATTATAAAAATATTCGGTAAATATATGTTAAAAATATTAATTTGACAAACACTAGAAATGTATACTAAAAACAAAAACTATATTTGCACTGTGCCGTGTAGCTTACTTACCACTAATGAGAATTGAGGAGGAGGGCGCAAAAAAAATATTTGGTAAATATATGTTAAAAATATTAAGTTGACAAACACTAGAAATATATACTAGAAACAAAAACTATATTTGCACTGTGCTGTGTAGCTTACGTGCCACTAATGAGAATCGAGGAGGTGTGTGTGCCATCTTCAGTTTGCAGCCTTTGGATAATCTTTTGTCTCCCTGAAGTGTGTGTCTGTATGTGTGTGTGTGGCGTCTGCTGTTTGCATGTGTGTGAGTGTAGCTTGTCATTTATTTATTTTATGCCACATCGATTCCGCGAGTTCGATATTGTCAATTGTTGTATTGTTTCATGAAGTAAATTTTGTGTACACCTTAGCATATTTAGTAATGTATATCTATTAGCAATTGTTATAAATTTCATGTTGTAGTTAATAACCGCTAATAAATAGTAAATATTTTTTGATTTTGATTGTCGATTTTCAAAACAACATAAGAACTTATTTAAGAAATATAACGAATTATTTAGATACGAACCTCTTATTCTTTGGTCCTTGATTTACGACATCCTTTGTTCTGATTTTACATCAGCGCAGCTCCTGAAACTACATCGCAGGTCATCTAGCTTATTGGCTCCAAGAGGATACATGAAATTAGAACAAAACCATTACAAGTTTAGTTTTATTAGTAAACAGCATACGTTTTAATTAGCATTAACGATGTCGTGGCCAAGATTAGAACTGACTTAATTTCAAAAAACATTATATATAAAATGATCAAATATTATAAATTAAAAATATACTAGAAAGATTACGTTTACTTAAAAATATTCTAAAAATATTCGGTAAATATATGTTAAAAATATTAATTTGACAAACACTAGAAATATATACTAAAAACAAAATCTATATTTGCACTGTACCGTGTAGCTTACGTGCCACTAATGAGAATCGAGGCGAAGGGCGCAAAATTTTTATTTGCAAAATTTTCCATTTGCTTAGTTTAATTTAAATTAGTAATATTTAAAAAATATTCTAAAAATATTCGGTATATATATGTTAAAAATACTAAGTTGAAAAACACTAGAAATATATACCATAAACAAAAACTATATTTGCACTGTGCCGTGTAGCTTACGTGCCACTAATGAGAATCGAGGAGGAGGGCACAAAAAATATTCGGTCAATATATGTTAAAAATATTAAGTTGACAAACACTAGAAATATATACTAGAAACAAAAACTATATTTGCACTGTGCTGTGTAGCTTGCGTGCCACTAATGAGATTCGAGGAGGAGGGCGCAAAATTTGTACTTGCTAAATTTTCCATTTGCTTAGTTTAATTTCTAATTTAATTACTTATTCTCTCATTGTGTGTGTGTGTGCCATCTTCAGTTTGCAGCCTTTGGGATAATCTTTTGTCTCCCTGAAGTGTGTGTCTGTATGTGTGTGTGTGGAGCCTGCTGTTTGCATATGTGTGAGTGTAGCTTGTTATTTATTTATTTTATGCCACATCGATTCCGCGAGTTCGATATTGTCAATATTTTTATGAAGTAAATTTTGTGTACACCTTAGCATATTTAGTCATGTATATCTACTAGCAATTGTTTTAAATTTCATGTTGCTAGTTAATTACCGCTAATTAATATGAAATATTTTTTGATTTTGATTGTCGATTATCAAAACAACATAAGAACTTATTTTAAAAATATAACGAATTATTTAGATACGAACCTCTTATTCATTGGTCCTTGATTTACGACATCCTTTGTTCTGATTTTACATCAGCGCAGCTCCTGAAACTACATCGCAGGTCATCTAGCTTATTGGCTCCAAGAGGATACATGAAATTAGAACAAAACCATTACAAGTTTAGTTTTATTAGTAAACAGCATACGTTTTAATTAGCATTAACGATGTCGTGGCCAAGATTAGAACTGACTTAATTTCAAAAAACATTATATATAAAATGATCAAATATTATAAATTAAAAATATACTAGAAAGATTACGTTTACTTAAAAATATTCTAAAAATATTTGGTAAATATATGTTAAAAATATTAATTTGACAAACACTAGAAATATATACTAAAAACAAAATCTATATTTGCACTGTACCGTGTAGCTTACGTGCCACTAATGAGAATCGAGGCGAAGGGCGCAAAATTTTTATTTGCAAAATTTTCCATTTGCTTAGTTTAATTTAAATTAGTAATATTTAAAAAATATTCTAAAAATATTCGGTATATATATGTTAAAAATACTAAGTTGACAAACACTAGAAATATATACCATAAACAAAAACTATATTTGCACTGTGCCGTGTAGCTTACTTACCACTAATGAGAATCGAGGAGGGCGCAAAAAAAATATTCGGTAAATATATGTTAAAAATATTAAGTTGACAAACACTAGAAATATATACTAGAAACAAAAACTATATTTGCACTGTGCTGTGTAGCTTACGTGCCACTAATGAGAATCGAGGAGGTGTGTGTGCCATCTTCAGTTTGCAGCCTTTGGGATAATCTTTTGTCTCCCTGAAGTGTGTGTCTGTATGTGTGTGTGTGGAGTCTGCTGTTTGCATGTGTGTGAGTGTAGCTTGCCATTTATTTATTTTATGCCACATCGATTCCGCGAGTTCGATATTGTCAATTGTTGTATTGTTTCATGAAGTAAATTTTGTGTACACCTTAGCATATTTAGTCATGTATATCTATAGCAATTATTAAATTTCATGTTGTAGTTAATAACCGCTAATTAATAGTAAATATTTTTTGATTTTGATTATCGATTTTCAAAACAACATAAGAACTTATTTTAGAAATATAACGAACTATTTAGATACGAACTTCTTATTCTTTGGTCCCTGATTTACGACATCATTTGTTCTGATTTTACATCAGCGCAGCTCCTGAAACTACATCGCAGGTCATCTAGCTTATTGGCTCCCAGAGGATACATGAAATTAGAACAAAACCATTACAAGTTTAGTTTTATTAGTAAACAGCATACGTTTTAATTAGCATTAACGATGTCGTGGCCAAGATTAGAACTGACTTAATTTCAAAAAACATTATATATAAAATGATCAAATATTATAAATTAAAAATATACTAGAAAGATTACGTTTACTTAAAAATATTCTAAAAATATTCGGTAAATATATGTTAAAAATATTAATTTGACAAACACTAGAAATATATACTAAAAACAAAATCTATATTTGCACTGTACCGTGTAGCTTACGTGCCACTAATGAGAATCGAGGCGAAGGGCGCAAAATTTTTATTTGCAAAATTTTCCATTTGCTTAGTTTAATTTAAATTAGTAATATTTAAAAAATATTCGGTATATATATGTTAAAAATACTAAGTTGACAAACACTAGAAATATATACCATAAACAAAAACTATATTTGCACTGTGCCGTGTAGCTTACGTGCCACTAATGAGAATCGAGGAGGAGGGCACAAAAAAATGTTCGGTCAATATATGTTAAAAATATTAAGTTGACAAACACTAGAAATATATACTAGAAACAAAAACTATATTTGCACTGTGCTGTGTAGCTTGCGTGCCACTAATGAGATTCGAGGAGGAGGGCGCAAAATTTGTACTTGCTAAATTTTCCATTTGCTTAGTTTAATTTCTAATTTAATTACTTATTCTCTCATTGTGTGTGTGTGTGCCATCTTCAGTTTGCAGCCTTTGGGATAATCTTTTGTCTCCCTGAAGTGTGTGTCTGAATGTGTGTGTGTGGAGCCTGCTGTTTGCATATGTGTGAGTGTAGCTTGTTATTTATTTATTTTATGCCACATCGATTCCGCGAGTTCGATATTGTCAATATTTTTATGAAGTAAATTTTGTGTACACCTTAGCATATATAGTCATGTATATCTACTAGCAATTGTTTTAAATATCATGTTGCTAGTTAATTACCGCTAATTAATTTTAAATATTTTTTTATTTTGATTGTCGATTATCAAAACAACATAAGAACTTATTTTAAAAATATATCGAATTATTTAGATACGAACCTCTTATTCTTTGGTCCTTGATTTACGACATCCTTCGTTCTAATTTTACATCCGCGCAGCTCCTGTAAAAAAAAAGTAAATTTTGTGTTCACCTTAGCGTCTTTAGTCATGTATATCTTAGCACTTGTTTTCAATTTCATGTTGCTAGTTAATTACCGCTAATTAATATTAAATATTTTTTGATTTGGATCATCGATTGTCAAAACAACATAAGAACATATTTTAAAAATATATCGAATTATTTAGATACAAACCTCTTATTCTATGGTCCTTGATGACATCCTTTGTTCTAATTTTACATCCGCGCAGCTCCTGAAACTACATCGCAGGTCATCTAGCTTATTGGCTCCCAGAGGGTACATGTAATTAAAACAAAACCATTACAAGTTTAGTTTTATTTGTAAACAGAATGGGCATAAGTTTTAATTAGCATTAACGATGACGTGGCCAAGAATAGAACTGACTTAATGTCAAATGGACCACGCCATCAATTTATGAATACCGTCTCTGGGACGTAGATTTCCTACGAATTGGAATTTTATATCAAATACGATATTGTCAATATTTTTATGAAGTAAATTTTGTGTACACCTTAGCATATATAGTCAAGCATATATCATGCTATATATCTATTAGCAATTGTTTTAAATTTCATGTTGCTAGTTAATTACCGCTAATTATTATTAAATATTTTTTGATTTTGATTGTCGATTATCAAAACAACATAAGAACTAATTTAAAAATATATCGAATTATTTAGATACGAACCTCTTATTCTTTGTTCTAATTTTACATCCGCGCAGCTCCTGAAACTACATCGCAGGTCATCTAGCTTATTGGCTCCCAGAGGGTACATGAAATTAAAACAAAACCATTACAAGTTTAGTGTTATTTGTAAACACAATAAGCATAAGTTTTAATTAGCATTAACGATGACGTGGCCAAGAATGGAACTGACTTAATATCAAATGGACCACGCCATCAATATATGAATACCGTCTCTGGGACGTAGATTTCCTACGAATTGGAATTTTATATTAAATTCGATATTGTCAATAATTTTATAAAGTAAATTTTGTGTTCACCTTAGCGTCTTTAGTCATGTATATCTTAGCACTTGTTTTCAATTTCATGTTGCTAGTTAATTACCGCTAATTAATATTAAATATTTTTTGATTTTGATCATCGATTGTCAAAACAACATAAGAACTTATTTTAAAAATATATCGAATAATTAAGATACAAAGCTCTTATTCTATGGTCCTTGATTTACGACATCCTTTGTTCGAATTTTACATCCGCGCAGCTCCTGAAACTACATAGCAGGTCATCTAGCTTATTGGCTCCCAGAGGGTACATGTAATTAAAACAAAACCATTACAAGTTTAGTTTTATTTGTAAACAGAATGGGCATAAGTTTTAATTAGCATTAACGATGACGTGGCCAAGAATAGAACTGACTTAATATCAAATGGACCACGTCATCAATATATGAATACCGTCTCTGGGACGTAGATTTCCTACGAATTGGAATTTTATATTAAATTCGATATTGTCAATAATTTTATGAAGTAAATTTTGTGTTCACCTCAGCATCATTAGTCATGTATTAGCAAGTGTTTCAAATTTCATGTTGCTAGTTAAGTACCGCTAATTAATATTAAATATATTTTGATTTTGATTGTCTATAATCAAAACAACATAAGAACTTATTTTAAAAATATAACGAATTATTTAGATATAAACCTCTTATTCTTTGGTCCTTGATTTATGACATCCTTTTCGCTGATTGTATATTCGGATAGCTCCTAATATTACATCGTAGTTCATCTAGCGTATTGGCTTCCAGAGGGATCTTATAATTAAAACTAAACCATTATAACTTTCACAGAAGCATATTTTGTTATGTATATCTATTAGCAATTGTTATAAATTTCATGTTGCTAGTTAATAACCGCTAATTAATAGTAAATATTTTTTTATTTTGATTGTCGATTTTCAAAACAACATAAGAACTTATTTTAGAAATATAACGATTTATTTAGATACGAACCTCTTATTCTTTGGTCCTTGATTTACGACATCATTTGTTCTGATTTTACATCAGCGCAGCTCCTGAAACTACATCGCAGGTCATCTAGCTTATTGGCTCCCAGAGGATACATGAAATTAAAACAAAACCATTACAAGTTTAGTGTTATTAGTAAACAGCATACGTTTTAATTAGCATTAACGATGACGTGGCCAAGACTAGAACTGACCTAATATCAAATGGACCACGTCATCAATATATGAATACCATCTGTGGTACGTACATTTCCTACGAATTGGAATTTTGTGTTAAATTCGATATTGTTAATATTTTTATGAAGTAAATTTTGTGTACACCTCAGCATCGTTAGTCATGTGTTATTAGCATTAGCATTTGTTTTAAATTTCATGTTGTAGTTAATAACCGCTAATTATCATTAAATATTTTTTGATTTTGATTGTCGATTTTCAAAACAACTTAAGAACTTATTTTAGAAATATAACGAATTTTTTAGATACGAACCTCTTATTCTTCGGTCCTTGATTTACGACATCCTTTGTTCTGATTTTACATCAGCGCAGCTCCTGAAACTACATCGCAGGTCATCTAGCTTATTGGCTCCCAGAGGGTACATGTAATTAAAACAAAACCATTACAAGCTTAGTGTTATTTGTAAACACAATGGGCATAAGTTTTATTTAGCATTAACGATGACGTGGCCAAGAATGGAACTGACTTAATATCAAATGGACCACGTCATAAATATATGAATACCATCTCTGGTACGTAGATTTCCTTCGAATTGGAATTTTGTGTTAAATTCGATATTGTTCATATTTTTATGAAGTAAATTTTGTGTACACCTTAGCATATTAAGTCATGTATATCTATTAGCAATTGTTATAAATTTTATGTTGTAGTTAATAACCGCTAATTAATATTAAATATTTTTTGATTTTGATTGTCTATAATCAAAACAACATAAGAAGATATTTCAAAAATATAACGAATTATTTAGATACGAACCTCTTATTCTTTGGTCCTTGATTTACGACATCCTTTGTTCTGATTTTACATCAGCGCAGCTCCTGAAACTACATCGCAGGTCATCTAGCTTATTGGCTCCCAGAGGATACATGAAATTAGAACAAAACCATTACAAGTTTAGTTTTATTAGTAAACATCATACGTTTTAATTAGCATTAACGATGACGTGGCCAAGACTAGAACTGACTTAATTTCAAAAAACATTATATATAAAATTATCAAATATTATAAATTAAAAATATACTAGAAAGATTAAGTTTACTTAAAAATATTCGGTAAATATATGTACAAATATTAAGTTGACAAACACTAGAAATATATACCATAAACAAAAAATATATTTGCACTGTGCCGTGTAGCTTACGTGCCACTAATGAGAATCGAGGAGGAGGGCGCAAAAAAAATATTCTAAAAATATTCGGTAAATATATGTTACAAATATTAACTTGACAAACACTAGAAATATATACTAGAAACAAAAACTATATTTGCACTGTGCCGTGTAGCTTACGTGCCACTAATGAGAATCGAGGAGGAGGGCGCAAAATTTTTACTTGCAAAATTTTCCATTTGCTTAGTTTAATTTCTAATTTAATTACTTATTCTCTCATTGTGTGTGGATAATTGGGATAATCTTTTGTCTCCCTGAAACGTGTGTATGTATGTGTGTGTGTGGAGTCTGCTGTTAGCATGTGTGTGAGTGTAGCTTGTCATTTATTTACTTTATGCAACATCGATTCCGCGAGTTCGATATTGTCAATATTTTTATGAAGTAAATTTTGTGTACACCTTAGCATATATAGTCATGTATATCTACTAGCAATTGTTTTAAATATCATGTTGCTAGTTAATTACCGCTAATTAATTTGAAATATTTTTTTATTTTGATTGTCGATTATCAAAACAACATAAGAACTTATTTTAAAAATATATCGAATTATTTAGATACGAACCTCTTATTCTTTGGTCCTTGATTTACGACATCCTTCGTTCTAATTTTACATCCGCGCAGCTCCTGTAAAAAAAAAGTAAATTTTGTGTTCACCTTAGTGTCTTTAGTCATGTATATCTTAGCACTTGTTTTCAATTTCATGTTGCTAGTTAATTACCGCTAATTAATATTAAATATTTTTTGATTTTGATCATCGATTGTCAAAACAACATAAGAACTTATTTTAAAAATATATCGAATTATTTAGATACAAACCTCTTGTTCTATGGTCCTTGATTTACGACATCCTTTGTTCTAATTTTACATCCGCGCAGCTCCTGAAACTACATCGCAGGTCATCTAGCTTATTGGCTCCCAGAGGGTACATGTAATTAAAACAAAACCATTACAAGTTTAGTTTTATTTGTAAACAGAATGGGCATAAGTTTTAATTAGCATTAACGATGACGTGGCCAAGAATAGAACTGACTTAATATCAAATGGACCACGTCATCAATATATGAATACCGTCTCTGGGACGTACATTTCCTACGAATTGGAAATTTATATTAAATTCGATATTGTCAATAATTTTATGAAGTAAATTTTGTGTTCACCTCAGCATCATTAGTCTTGTATTAGCAAGTGTTTCAAATTTCATGTTGCTAGTTAAGTACCGCTAATTAATATTAAATATTTTTTGATTTTGATTGTCTATAATCAAAACAACATAAGAACTTATTTTAAAAATATAACGAATTATTTAGATATAAACCTCTTATTCTTTGGTCCTTGATTTATGACATCCTTTTCGCTGATTGTATATTCGGATAGCTCCTAATATTACATCGTAGGTCATCTAGCGTATTGGCTTCCAGAGGGATCTTATAATTAAAACTAAACCATTATAACTTTCACAGAAGCATATTTTGTTATGTATATCTATTAGCAATTGTTATAAATTTCATGTTGTAGTTAATAACCGCTAATTAATAGTAAATATTTTTTGATTTTGATTGTCGATTTTCAAAACAACATAAGAACTTATTTTAGAAATATAACGAATTATTTAGATACGAACCTCTTATTCTTTGGTCCTTGATTTACGACATCCTTTGTTCTGATTTTACATCAGCGCAGCTCCTGAAACTACATCGCAGGTCATCTAGCTTATTGGCTCCCAGAGGATACATGAAATTAGAACAAAACCATTACAAGTTTAGTTTTATTAGTAAACATCATACGTTTTAATTAGCATTAACGATGACGTGGCCAAGACTAGAACTGACTTAATTTCAAAAAACATTATATATAAAATTATCAAATATTATAAATTAAAAATATACTAGAAAGATTAAGTTTACTTAAAAATATTCGGTAAATATATATACAAATATTAAGTTGACAAACACTAGAAATATATACCATAAACAAAAAATATATTTGCACTGTGCCGTGTAGCTTACGTGCCACTAATGAGAATCGAGGAGGAGGGCGCAAAAAAAATATTCTAAAAATATTCGGTAAATATATGTTACAAATATTAACTTGACAAACACTAGAAATATATACTAGAAACAAAAACTATATTTGCACTGTGCCGTGTAGCTTACGTGCCACTAATGAGAATCGATGAGGAGGGCGCAAAATTTTTACTTGCAAAATTTTCCATTTGCTTAGTTTAATTTCTAATTTAATTACTTATTCTCTCATTGTGTGTGGATAATTGGGATAATCTTTTGTCTCCCTGAAACGTGTGTATGTATGTGTGTGTGTGGAGTCTGCTGTTAGCATGTGTGTGAGTGTAGCTTGTCATTTATTTACTTTATGCCACATCGATTCCGCGAGTTCGATATTGTCAATATTTTTATGAAGTAAATTTTGTGTACACCTTAGCATATATAGTCATGTATATCTAATAGCAATTGTTTTAAATATCATGGCGCTAGTTAATTACCGCTAATTAATTTTAAATATTTTTTTATTTTGATTGTCGATTATCAAAACAACATAAGAACTTATTTTAAAAATATATCGAATTATTTAGATACGAACCTCTTATTCTTTGGTCCTTGATTTACGACATCCTTCGTTCTAATTTTACATCCGCGCAGCTCCTGTAAAAAAAGTAAATTTTGTGTTCACCTTAGCGTCTTTAGTCATGTATATCTTAGCACTTGTTTTCAATTTCATGTTGCTAGTTAATTACCGCTAATTAATATTAAATATTTATTGATTTTGATCATCGATTGTCAAAACAACATAAGAACTTATTTTAAAAATATATCGAATTATTTAGATACAAGCCTCTTATTCTATGGTCCTTGATTTACGACATCCTTTGTTCTAATTTTACATCCGCGCAGCTCCTGAAACTACATCGCAGGTCATCTAGCTTATTGGCTCCCAGAGGGTACATGTAATGAAAACAAAACCATTACAAGTTTAGTTTTATTTGTAAACAGAATGGGCATAAGTTTTAATTAGCATTAACGATGACGTGGCCAAGAATAGAACTGACTTAATATCAAATGGACCACGTCATCAATATATGAATACCGTCTCTGGGACGTACATTTCCTACGAATTGGAAATTTATATTAAATTCGATATTGTCAATAATTTTATGAAGTAAATTTTGTGTTCACCTCAGCATCATTAGTCTTGTATTAGCAAGTGTTTCAAATTTCATGTTGCTAGTTAAGTACCGCTAATTAATATTAAATATTTTTTGATTTTGATTGTCTATAATCAAAACAACATAAGAACTTATTTTAAAAATATAACGAATTATTTAGATATAAACCTCTTATTCTTTGGTCCTTGATTTATGACATCCTTTTCGCTGATTGTATATTCGGATAGCTCCTAATATTACATCGTAGGTCATCTAGCGTATTGGCTTCCAGAGGGATCTTATAATTAAAACTAAACCATTATAACTTTCACAGAAGCATATTTTGTTATGTATATCTATTAGCAATTGTTATAAATTTCATGTTGTAGTTAATAACCGCTAATTAATAGTAAATATTTTTTGATTTTGATTGTCGATTTTCAAAACAACATAAGAACTTATTTTAGAAATATAACGAATTATTTAGATACGAACCTCTTATTCTTTGGTCCTTGATTTACGACATCCTTTGTTCTGATTTTACATCAGCGCAGCTCCTGAAACTACATCGCAGGTCATCTAGCTTATTGGCTCCCAGAGGATACATGAAATTAGAACAAAACCATTACAAGTTTAGTTTTATTAGTAAACATCATACGTTTTAATTAGCATTAACGATGACGTGGCCAAGACTAGAACTGACTTAATTTCAAAAAACATTATATATAAAATTATCAAATATTATAAATTAAAAATATACTAGAAAGATTAAGTTTACTTAAAAATATTCGGTAAATATATGTACAAATATTAAGTTGACAAACACTAGAAATATATACCATAAACAAAAAATATATTTGCACTGTGCCGTGTAGCTTACGTGCCACTAATGAGAATCGAGGAGGAGGGCGCAAAAAAAATATTCTAAAAATATTCGGTAAATATATGTTACAAATATTAACTTGACAAACACTAGAAATATATACTAGAAACAAAAACTATATTTGCACTGTGCCGTGTAGCTTACGTGCCACTAATGAGAATCGAGGAGGAGGGCGCAAAATTTTTACTTGCAAAATTTTCCATTTGCTTAGTTTAATTTCTAATTTAATTACTTATTCTCTCATTGTGTGTGGATAATTGGGATAATCTTTTGTCTCCCTGAAACGTGTGTATGTATGTGTGTGTGTGGAGTCTGCTGTTAGCATGTGTGTGAGTGTAGCTTGTCATTTATTTACTTTATGCACATCGATTCCGCGAGTTCGATATTGTCAATATTTTTATGAAGTAAATTTTGTGTACACCTTAGCATATATAGTCATGTATATCTACTAGCAATTGTTTTAAATATCATGTTGCTAGTTAATTACCGCTAATTAATTTGAAATATTTTTTTATTTTGATCATCGATTGTCAAAACAACATAAGAACTTATTTTAAAAATATATCGAATTATTTAGATACAAACCTCTTGTTCTATGGTCCTTGATTTACGACATCCTTTGTTCTAATTTTACATCCGCGCAGCTCCTGAAACTACATCGCAGGTCATCTAGCTTATTGGCTCCCAGAGGGTACATGTAATTAAAACAAAACCATTACAAGTTTAGTTTTATTTGTAAACAGAATGGGCATAAGTTTTAATTAGCATTAACGATGACGTGGCCAAGAATAGAACTGACTTAATATCAAATGGACCACGTCATCAATATATGAATACCGTCTCTGGGACGTACATTTCCTACGAATTGGAAATTTATATTAAATTCGATATTGTCAATAATTTTATGAAGTAAATTTTGTGTTCACCTCAGCATCATTAGTCTTGTATTAGCAAGTGTTTCAAATTTCATGTTGCTAGTTAAGTACCGCTAATTAATATTAAATATTTTTTGATTTTGATTGTCTATAATCAAAACAACATAAGAACTTATTTTAAAAATATAACGAATTATTTAGATATAAACCTCTTATTCTTTGGTCCTTGATTTATGACATCCTTTTCGCTGATTGTATATTCGGATAGCTCCTAATATTACATCGTAGGTCATCTAGCGTATTGGCTTCCAGAGGGATCTTATAATTAAAACTAAACCATATAACTTTCACAGAAGCATATTTTGTTATGTATATCTATTAGCAATTGTTATAAATTTCATGTTGTAGTTAATAACCGCTAATTAATAGTAAATATTTTTTGATTTTGATTGTCGATTTTCAAAACAACATAAGAACTTATTTTAGAAATATAACGAATTATTTAGATACGAACCTCTTATTCTTTGGTCCTTGATTTACGACATCCTTTGTTCTGATTTTACATCAGCGCAGCTCCTGAAACTACATCGCAGGTCATCTAGCTTATTGGCTCCCAGAGGATACATGAAATTAGAACAAAACCATTACAAGTTTAGTTTTATTAGTAAACATCATACGTTTTAATTAGCATTAACGATGACGTGGCCAAGACTAGAACTGACTTAATTTCAAAAAACATTATATATAAAATTATCAAATATTATAAATTAAAAATATACTAGAAAGATTAAGTTTACTTAAAAATATTCGGTAAATATATGTACAAATATTAAGTTGACAAACACTAGAAATATATACCATAAACAAAAAATATATTTGCACTGTGCCGTGTAGCTTACGTGCCACTAATGAGAATCGAGGAGGAGGGCGCAAAAAAAATATTCTAAAAATATTCGGTAAATATATGTTACAAATATTAACTTGACAAACACTAGAAATATATACTAGAAACAAAAACTATATTTGCACTGTGCCGTGTAGCTTACGTGCCACTAATGAGAATCGAGAGGAGGGCGCAAAATTTTTACTTGCAAAATTTTCCATTTGCTTAGTTTAATTTCTAATTTAATTACTTATTCTCTCATTGTGTGTGGATAATTGGGATAATCTTTTGTCTCCCTGAAACGTGTGTATGTATGTGTGTGTGTGGAGTCTGCTGTTAGCATGTGTGTGAGTGTAGCTTGTCATTTATTTACTTTATGCCACATCGATTCCGCGAGTTCGATATTGTCAATATTTTTATGAAGTAAATTTTGTGTACACCTTAGCATATATAGTCATGTATATCTATAGCAATTGTTTTAAATATCATGTTGCTAGTTAATTACCGCTAATTAATTTTAAATATTTTTTTATTTTGATTGTCGATTATCAAAACAACATAAGAACTTATTTTAAAAATATATCGAATTATTTAGATACGAACCTCTTATTCTTTGGTCCTTGATTTACGACATCCTTCGTTCTAATTTTACATCCGCGCAGCTCCTGTAAAAAAAAGTAAATTTTGTGTTCACCTTAGCGTCTTTAGTCATGTATATCTTAGCACTTGTTTTCAATTTCATGTTGCTAGTTAATTACCGCTAATTAATATTAAATATTTTTGATTTTGATCATCGATTGTCAAAACAACATAAGAACTTATTTTAAAAATATATCGAATTATTTAGATACAACCTCTTATTCTATGGTCCTTGATTTACGACATCCTTTGTTCTAATTTTACATCCGCGCAGCTCCTGAAACTACATCGCAGGTCATCTAGCTTATTGGCTCCCAGAGGGTACATGTAATAAAACAAAACCATTACAAGTTTAGTTTTATTTGTAAACAGAATGGGCATAAGTTTTAATTAGCATTAACGATGACGTGGCCAAGAATAGAACTGACTTAATATCAAATGGACCACGTCATCAATATATGAATACCGTCTCTGGGACGTACATTTCCTACGAATTGGAAATTTATATTAAATTCGATATTGTCAATAATTTTATGAAGTAAATTTTGTGTTCACCTCAGCATCATTAGTCTTGTATTAGCAAGTGTTTCAAATTTCATGTTGCTAGTTAAGTACCGCTAATTAATATTAAATATTTTTTGATTTTGATTGTCTATAATCAAAACAACATAAGAACTTATTTTAAAAATATAACGAATTATTTAGATATAAACCTCTTATTCTTTGGTCCTTGATTTATGACATCCTTTTCGCTGATTGTATATTCGGATAGCTCCTAATATTACATCGTAGGTCATCTAGCGTATTGGCTTCCAGAGGGATCTTATAATTAAAACTAAACCATTATAACTTTCACAGAAGCATATTTTGTTATGTATATCTATTAGCAATTGTTATAAATTTCATGTTGTAGTTAATAACCGCTAATTAATAGTAAATATTTTTTGATTTTGATTGTCGATTTTCAAAACAACATAAGAACTTATTTTAGAAATATAACGAATTATTTAGATACGAACCTCTTATTCTTTGGTCCTTGATTTACGACATCCTTTGTTCTGATTTTACATCAGCGCAGCTCCTGAAACTACATCGCAGGTCATCTAGCTTATTGGCTCCCAGAGGATACATGAAATTAGAACAAAACCATTACAAGTTTAGTTTTATTAGTAAACATCATACGTTTTAATTAGCATTAACGATGACGTGGCCAAGACTAGAACTGACTTAATTTCAAAAAACATTATATATAAAATTATCAAATATTATAAATTAAAAATATACTAGAAAGATTAAGTTTACTTAAAAATATTCGGTAAATATATGTACAAATATTAAGTTGACAAACACTAGAAATATATACCATAAACAAAAAATATATTTGCACTGTGCCGTGTAGCTTACGTGCCACTAATGAGAATCGAGGAGGAGGGCGCAAAAAAAATATTCTAAAAATATTCGGTAAATATATGTTACAAATATTAACTTGACAAACACTAGAAATATATACTAGAAACAAAAACTATATTTGCACTGTGCTGTGTAGCTTACGTGCCACTAATGAGAATCGAGGAGGATGGCGCAGTTTTATTTGTAAACACAATGGGCATAAGTTTTAATTAGCATTAACGATGACGTGGCCAAGAATAGAACTGACTTAATATCAAATGGACCACGTCATCAATATATGAATACCGTCTCTGGGACGTACATTTCCTACGAATTGGAAATTTATATTAAATTCGATATTGTCAATAATTTTATGAAGTAAATTTTGTGTTCACCTCAGCATCATTAGTCTTGTATTAGCAAGTGTTTCAAATTTCATGTTGCTAGTTAAGTACCGCTAATTAATATTAAATATTTTTTGATTTTGATTGTCTATAATCAAAACAACATAAGAACTTATTTTAAAAATATAACGAATTATTTAGATATAAACCTCTTATTCTTTGGTCCTTGATTTATGACATCCTTTTCGCTGATTGTATATTCGGATAGCTCCTAATATTACATCGTAGGTCATCTAGCGTATTGGCTTCCAGAGGGATCTTATAATTAAAACTAAACCATTATAACTTTCACAGAAGCATATTTTGTTATGTATATCTATTAGCAATTGTTATAAATTTCATGTTGTAGTTAATAACCGCTAATTAATAGTAAATATTTTTTGATTTTGATTGTCGATTTTCAAAACAACATAAGAACTTATTTTAGAAATATAACGAATTATTTAGATACGAACCTCTTATTCTTTGGTCCTTGATTTACGACATCCTTTGTTCTGATTTTACATCAGCGCAGCTCCTGAAACTACATCGCAGGTCATCTAGCTTATTGGCTCCCAGAGGATACATGAAATTAGAACAAAACCATTACAAGTTTAGTTTTATTAGTAAACATCATACGTTTTAATTAGCATTAACGATGACGTGGCCAAGACTAGAACTGACTTAATTTCAAAAAACATTATATATAAAATTATCAAATATTATAAATTAAAAATATACTAGAAAGATTAAGTTTACTTAAAAATATTCGGTAAATATATGTACAAATATTAAGTTGACAAACACTAGAAATATATACCATAAACAAAAAATATATTTGCACTGTGCCGTGTAGCTTACGTGCCACTAATGAGAATCGAGGAGGAGGGCGCAAAAAAAATATTCTAAAAATATTCGGTAAATATATGTTACAAATATTAACTTGACAAACACTAGAAATATATACTAGAAACAAAAACTATATTTGCACTGTGCCGTGTAGCTTACGTGCCACTAATGAGAATCGAGGAGGAGGGCGCAAAATTTTTACTTGCAAAATTTTCCATTTGCTTAGTTTAATTTCTAATTTAATTACTTATTCTCTCATTGTGTGTGGATAATTGGGATAATCTTTTGTCTCCCTGAAACGTGTGTATGTATGGTGTGTGGAGTGCTGTAGATGTGTGAGTGTAGCTTGTCATTTATTTACTTTATGCCACATCGATTCCGCGAGTTCGATATTGTCAATATTTTTATGAAGTAAATTTTGTGTACACCTTAGCATATATAGTCATGTATATCTACTAGCAATTGTTTTAAATATCATGTTGCTAGTTAATTACCGCTAATTAATTTTAAATATTTTTTTATTTTGATTGTCGATTATCAAAACAACATAAGAACTTATTTTAAAAATATATCGAATTATTTAGATACGAACCTCTTATTCTTTGGTCCTTGATTTACGACATCCTTCGTTCTAATTTTACATCCGCGCAGCTCCTGTAAAAAAAAGTAAATTTTGTGTTCACCTTAGCGTCTTTAGTCATGTATATCTTAGCACTTGTTTTCAATTTCATGTTGCTAGTTAATTACCGCTAATTAATATTAAATATTTTTTGATTTTGATCATCGATTGTCAAAACAACATAAGAACTTATTTTAAAAATATATCGAATTATTTAGATACAAACCTCTTATTCTATGGTCCTTGATTTACGACATCCTTTGTTCTAATTTTACATCCGCGCAGCTCCTGAAACTACATCGCAGGTCATCTAGCTTATTGGCTCCCAGAGGGTACATGTAATTAAAACAAAACCATTACAAGTTTAGTTTTATTTGTAAACAGAATGGGCATAAGTTTTAATTAGCATTAACGATGACGTGGCCAAGAATAGAACTGACTTAATATCAAATGGACCACGTCATCAATATATGAATACCGTCTCTGGGACGTACATTTCCTACGAATTGGAAATTTATATTAAATTCGATATTGTCAATAATTTTATGAAGTAAATTTTGTGTTCACCTCAGCATCATTAGTCTTGTATTAGCAAGTGTTTCAAATTTCATGTTGCTAGTTAAGTACCGCTAATTAATATTAAATATTTTTTGATTTTGATTGTCTATAATCAAAACAACATAAGAACTTATTTTAAAAATATAACGAATTATTTAGATATAAACCTCTTATTCTTTGGTCCTTGATTTATGACATCCTTTTCGCTGATTGTATATTCGGATAGCTCCTAATATTACATCGTAGGTCATCTAGCGTATTGGCTTCCAGAGGGATCTTATAATTAAAACTAAACCATTATAACTTTCACAGAAGCATATTTTGTTATGTATATCTATTAGCAATTGTTATAAATTTCATGTTGTAGTTAATAACCGCTAATTAATAGTAAATATTTTTTGATTTTGATTGTCGATTTTCAAAACAACATAAGAACTTATTTTAGAAATATAACGAATTATTTAGATACGAACCTCTTATTCTTTGGTCCTTGATTTACGACATCCTTTGTTCTGATTTTACATCAGCGCAGCTCCTGAAACTACATCGCAGGTCATCTAGCTTATTGGCTCCCAGAGGATACATGAAATTAGAACAAAACCATTACAAGTTTAGTTTTATTAGTAAACATCATACGTTTTAATTAGCATTAACGATGACGTGGCCAAGACTAGAACTGACTTAATTTCAAAAAACATTATATATAAAATTATCAAATATTATAAATTAAAAATATACTAGAAAGATTAAGTTTACTTAAAAATATTCGGTAAATATATGTACAAATATTAAGTTGACAAACACTAGAAATATATACCATAAACAAAAAATATATTTGCACTGTGCCGTGTAGCTTACGTGCCACTAATGAGAATCGAGGAGGAGGGCGCAAAAAAAATATTCTAAAAATATTCGGTAAATATATGTTACAAATATTAACTTGACAAACACTAGAAATATATACTAGAAACAAAAACTATATTTGCACTGTGCCGTGTAGCTTACGTGCCACTAATGAGAATCGAGGAGGAGGGCGCAAAATTTTTACTTGCAAAATTTTCCATTTGCTTAGTTTAATTTCTAATTTAATTACTTATTCTCTCATTGTGTGTGGATAATTGGGATAATCTTTTGTCTCCCTGAAACGTGTGTATGCATGTGTGTGAGTGTAGCTTGTCATTTATTTACTTTATGCCACATCGATTCCGCGAGTTCGATATTGTCAATATTTTTATGAAGTAAATTTTGTGTACACCTTAGCATATATAGTCATGTATATCTACTAGCAATTGTTTTAAATATCATGTTGCTAGTTAATTACCGCTAATTAATTTTAAATATTTTTTATTTTGATTGTCGATTATCAAAACAACATAAGAACTTATTTTAAAAATATATCGAATTATTTAGATACGAACATCTTATTCTTTGGTCCTTGATTTACGACATCCTTCGTTCTAATTTTACATCCGCGCAGCTCCTGTAAAAAAAAGTAAATTTTGTGTTCACCTTAGCGTCTTTAGTCATGTATATCTTAGCACTTGTTTTCAATTTCATGTTGCTAGTTAATTACCGCTAATTAATAATAAATTTTTTTTTGATTTTGATCATCGATTGTCAAAACAACATAAGAACTTATTTTAAAAATATATCGAATTATTTAGATACAAACCTCTTATTCTATGGTCCTTGATTTACGACATCCTTTGTTCTAATTTTACATCCGCGCAGCTCCTGAAACTACATCGCAGGTCATCTAGCTTATTGGCTCCCAGAGGGTACATGTAATTAAAACAAAACCATTACAAGTTTAGTTTTATTTGTAAACAGAATGGGCATAAGTTTTAATTAGCATTAACGATGACGTGGCCAAGAATAGAACTGACTTAATATCAAATGGACCACGTCATCAATATATGAATACCGTCTCTGGGACGTACATTTCCTACGAATTGGAAATTTATATTAAATTCGATATTGTCAATAATTTTATGAAGTAAATTTTGTGTTCACCTCAGCATCATTAGTCTTGTATTAGCAAGTGTTTCAAATTTCATGTTGCTAGTTAAGTACCGCTAATTAATATTAAATATTTTTTGATTTTGATTGTCTATAATCAAAACAACATAAGAACTTATTTTAAAAATATAACGAATTATTAAGATATAAACCTCTTATTCTTTGGTCCTTGATTTATGACATCCTTTTCGCTGATTGTATATTCGGATAGCTCCTAATATTACATCGTAGGTCATCTAGCGTATTGGCTTCCAGAGGGATCTTATAATTAAAACTAAACCATTATAACTTTCACAGAAGCATATTTTGTTATGTATATCTATTAGCAATTGTTATAAATTTCATGTTGTAGTTAATAACCGCTAATTAATAGCAAATATTTTTTGATTTTGATTGTCGATTTTCAAAACAACATAAGAACTTATTTTAGAAATATAACGAATTATTTAGATACGAACCTCTTATTCTTTGGTCCTTGATTTACGACATCCTTTGTTCTGATTTTACATCAGCGCAGCTCCTGAAACTACATCGCAGGTCATCTAGCTTATTGGCTCCCAGAGGATACATGAAATTAGAACAAAACCATTACAAGTTTAGTTTTATTAGTAAACATCAAACGTTTTAATTAGCATTAACGATGACGTGGCCAAGACTAGAACTGACTTAATTTCAAAAAACATTATATATAAAATTATCAAATATTATAAATTAAAAATATACTAGAAAGATTAAGTTTACTTAAAAATATTCTAAAATATTCGGTATATATATGTTAAAAATACTAAGTTGACAAACACTAGAATATATACCATAAACAAAAACTATATTTGCACTGTGCCGTGTAGCTTACATGCCACTAATGAGAATCGAGGAGGAGGGCGCAAAACAAATATTCTAAACATATTCGGTAAATATATGTTAAAAATATTAAGTTACAAACACTAGAAATATATACTAGAAACAAATACTATATTTGCACTGTGCCGTGTAGCTTAGCCACTAGCGACTAGTAGCCACTAATGAGAATCGAAGCGAAGGCGCAAAATTTTATTTGCAAAATTTCCATTTGCTTAGTTAAATTTAAATAGTAATATTTAAAAAATATTCTAAAATATTCGTATATATATTAAAAATACTAAGTGACAAACACTAGAAAAATATAAAAAAAACTATATTTGCACTGTGCCGTGTAGCTTACGTGCCACTAATGAGAATCGAGGAGGAGGGCGCAAAAAAATATTCTAAAAATATTCGGTAAATATATGTACAAATATTAAGTTGACAAACACTAGAAATATATACCATAAACAAAAACTATATTTGCACTGTGCCGTGTAGCTTACGTGCCACTAATGAGAATCGAGAGAAGGGCGCAAAAAAAATATTCTAAAAATATTCGGTAAATATATGTTACAAATATTAACTTGACAAACACTAGAAATATATACTAGAAACAAAAACTATATTTGCAGTGTGCCGTGTAGCTTACGTGCCACTAATGAGAATCGAGGAGGAGGGCGCAACATTTTTACTTGCAAAATTTTCCATTTGCTTAGTTTAATTTCTAATTTAATTACTTATTCTCTCATTGTGTGTGTGTGCCATCTTCAGTTTGCAGCCTTTGGGATAATCTTTTGTCTCCCTGAAACGTGTGTATGTATGTGTGTGTGAAACGTGTGCATATATAGTCATGTATATCTACTAGCAATTGTTTTAAATATCATGTTGCTAGCTAATTACCGCTAATTAATTTTAAATATTTTTTTATTTTGATTGTCGATTATCAAAACAACATAAGAACTTATTTTAAAAATATATCGAATTATTTAGATACGAACCTCTTATTCTTTGGTCCTTGATTTACGACATCCTTCGTTTAATTTTACATCCGCGCAGCTCCTGTAAAAAAAAGTAAATTTTGTGTTCATCTTAGCGTCTTTAGTCATGTATATCTTAGCACTTGTTTTCAATTTCATGTTGCTAGTTAATTACCGCTAATTAATATTAAATATTTTTAATTTTGATCATCGATTGTCAAAACAACATAAGAACTTATTTTAAAAATATATCGAATTATTTAGATACAAACCTTTATTCTATGGTCCTTGATTTACGACATCCTTTGTTCTAATTTTACATCCGCGCAGCTCCTGAAACTACATCGCAGGTCATCTAGCTTATTGGCTCCCAGAGGGTACATGTAATTAAAACAAAACCATTACAAGTTTAGTTTTATTTGTAAACAAATGGGCATAAGTTTTAATTAGCATTAACGATGACGTGGCCAAGAATAGAACTGACTTAATATCAAATGGACCACGTCATCAATATATGAATACCGTCTCTGGGACGTACATTTCCTACGAATTGGAATTTATATTAAATTCGATATTGTCAATAATTTTATGAAGTAAATTTTGTGTTCACCTCAGCATCATTAGTCTTGTATTAGCAAGTGTTTCAAATTTCATGTTGCTAGTTAAGTACCGCTAATTAATATTAAATATTTTTTGATTTTGATTGTCTATAATCAAAACAACATAAGAACTTATTTTAAAAATATAACGAATTATTTAGATATAAACCTCTTATTCTTTGGTCCTTGATTTATGACATCCTTTTCGCTGATTGTATATTCGGATAGCTCCTAATATTACATCGTAGGTCATCTAGCGTATTGGCTTCCAGAGGGATCTTATAATTAAAACTAAACCATTATAACTTTCACAGAAGCATATTTTGTTATGTATATCTATTAGCAATTGTTATAAATTTCATGTTGTAGTTAATAACCGCTAATTAATAGTAAATATTTTTTGATTTTGATTGTCGATTTTCAAAACAACATAAGAACTTATTTTAGAAATATAACGAATTATTTAGATACGAACCTCTTATTCTTTGGTCCTTGATTTACGACATCCTTTGTTCTGATTTTACATCAGCGCAGCTCCTGAAACTACATCGCAGGTCATCTAGCTTATTGGCTCCCAGAGGATACATGAAATTAAACAAAACCATTACAAGTTTAGTTTTATTAGTAAACATCATACGTTTTAATTAGCATTAACGATGACGTGGCCAAGACTAGAACTGACTTAATTTCAAAAAACATTATATATAAAATTATCAAATATTATAAATTAAAAATATACTAGAAAGATTAAGTTTACTTAAAAATATTCGGTAAATATATGTACAAATATTAAGTTGACAAACACTAGAAATATATACCATAACAAAAAATATATTTGCACTGTGCCGTGTAGCTTACGTGCCACTAATGAGAATCGAGGAGGAGGGCGCAAAAAAAATATTCTAAAAATATTCGGTAAATATATGTTACAAATATTAACTTGACAAACACTAGAAATATATACTAGAAACAAAAACTATATTTGCACTGTGCCGTGTAGCTTACGTGCCACTAATGAGAATCGAGGAGGAGGGCGCAAAATTTTTACTTGCAAAATTTTCCATTTGCTTAGTTTAATTTCTAATTTAATTACTTATTCTCTCATTGTGTGTGGATAATTGGGATAATCTTTTGTCTCCCTGAAACGTGTGTATGCATGTGTGTGAGTGTAGCTTGTCATTTATTTACTTTATGCCACATCGATTCCGCGAGTTCGATATTGTCAATATTTTTATGAAGTAAATTTTGTGTACACCTTAGCATATATAGTCATGTATATCTAATAGCAATTGTTTTAAATATCATGGCGCTAGTTAATTACCGCTAATTAATTTTAAATATTTTTTTATTTTGATTGTCGATTATCAAAACAACATAAGAACTTATTTTAAAAATATATCGAATTATTTAGATACGAACCTCTTATTCTTTGGTCCTTGATTTACGACATCCTTCGTTCTAATTTTACATCCGCGCAGCTCCTGTAAAAAAAGTAAATTTTGTGTTCACCTTAGCGTCTTTAGTCATGTATATCTTAGCACTTGTTTTCAATTTCATGTTGCTAGTTAATTACCGCTAATTAATATTAAATATTTATTGATTTTGATCATCGATTGTCAAAACAACATAAGAACTTATTTTAAAAATATATCGAATTATTTAGATACAAGCCTCTTATTCTATGGTCCTTGATTTACGACATCCTTTGTTCTAATTTTACATCCGCGCAGCTCCTGAAACTACATCGCAGGTCATCTAGCTTATTGGCTCCCAGAGGGTACATGTAATGAAAACAAAACCATTACAAGTTTAGTTTTATTTGTAAACAGAATGGGCATAAGTTTTAATTAGCATTAACGATGACGTGGCCAAGAATAGAACTGACTTAATATCAAATGGACCACGTCATCAATATATGAATACCGTCTCTGGGACGTACATTTCCTACGAATTGGAAATTTATATTAAATTCGATATTGTCAATAATTTTATGAAGTAAATTTTGTGTTCACCTCAGCATCATTAGTCTTGTATTAGCAAGTGTTTCAAATTTCATGTTGCTAGTTAAGTACCGCTAATTAATATTAAATATTTTTTGATTTTGATTGTCTATAATCAAAACAACATAAGAACTTATTTTAAAAATATAACGAATTATTTAGATATAAACCTCTTATTCTTTGGTCCTTGATTTATGACATCCTTTTCGCTGATTGTATATTCGGATAGCTCCTAATATTACATCGTAGGTCATCTAGCGTATTGGCTTCCAGAGGGATCTTATAATTAAAACTAAACCATTATAACTTTCACAGAAGCATATTTTGTTATGTATATCTATTAGCAATTGTTATAAATTTCATGTTGTAGTTAATAACCGCTAATTAATAGTAAATATTTTTTGATTTTGATTGTCGATTTTCAAAACAACATAAGAACTTATTTTAGAAATATAACGAATTATTTAGATACGAACCTCTTATTCTTTGGTCCTTGATTTACGACATCCTTTGTTCTGATTTTACATCAGCGCAGCTCCTGAAACTACATCGCAGGTCATCTAGCTTATTGGCTCCCAGAGGATACATGAAATTAGAACAAAACCATTACAAGTTTAGTTTATTAGTAAACATCATACGTTTTAATTAGCATTAACGATGACGTGGCCAAGACTAGAACTGACTTAATTTCAAAAAACATTATATATAAAATTATCAAATATTATAAATTAAAAATATACTAGAAAGATTAAGTTTACTTAAAAATATTCGGTAAATATATGTACAAATATTAAGTTGACAAACACTAGAAATATATACCATAAACAAAAAATATATTTGCACTGTGCCGTGTAGCTTACGTGCCACTAATGAGAATCGAGGAGGAGGGCGCAAAAAAAATATTCTAAAAATATTCGGTAAATATATGTTACAAATATTAACTTGACAAACACTAGAAATATATACTAGAAACAAAAACTATATTTGCACTGTGCCGTGTAGCTTACGTGCCACTAATGAGAATCGAGGAGGAGGGCGCAAAATTTTTACTTGCAAAATTTTCCATTTGCTTAGTTTAATTTCTAATTTAATTACTTATTCTCTCATTGTGTGTGGATAATTGGGATAATCTTTTGTCTCCCTGAAACGTGTGTATGCATGTGTGTGAGTGTAGCTTGTCATTTATTTACTTTATGCCACATCGATTCCGCGAGTTCGATATTGTCAATATTTTTATGAAGTAAATTTTGTGTACACCTTAGCATATATAGTCATGTATATCTACTAGCAATTGTTTTAAATATCATGTTGCTAGTTAATTACCGCTAATTAATTTGAAATATTTTTTTATTTTGATTGTCGATTATCAAAACAACATAAGAACTTATTTTAAAAATATATCGAATTATTTAGATACGAACCTCTTATTCTTTGGTCCTTGATTTACGACATCCTTCGTTCTAATTTTACATCCGCGCAGCTCCTGTAAAAAAAAAGTAAATTTTGTGTTCACCTTAGTGTCTTTAGTCATGTATATCTTAGCACTTGTTTTCAATTTCATGTTGCTAGTTAATTACCGCTAATTAATATTAAATATTTTTTGATTTTGATCATCGATTGTCAAAACAACATAAGAACTTATTTTAAAAATATATCGAATTATTTAGATACAAACCTCTTATTCTATGGTCCTTGATTTACGACATCCTTTGTTCTAATTTTACATCCGCGCAGCTCCTGAAACTACATCGCAGGTCATCTAGCTTATTGGCTCCCAGAGGGTACATGTAATTAAAACAAAACCATTACAAGTTTAGTTTTATTTGTAAACAGAATGGGCATAAGTTTTAATTAGCATTAACGATGACGTGGCCAAGAATAGAACTGACTTAATATCAAATGGACCACGTCATCAATATATGAATACCGTCTCTGGGACGTACATTTCCTACGAATTGGAAATTTATATTAAATTCGATATTGTCAATAATTTTATGAAGTAAATTTTGTGTTCACCTCAGCATCATTAGTCTTGTATTAGCAAGTGTTTCAAATTTCATGTTGCTAGTTAAGTACCGCTAATTAATATTAAATATTTTTTGATTTTGATTGTCTATAATCAAAACAACATAAGAACTTATTTTAAAAATATAACGAATTATTAAGATATAAACCTCTTATTCTTTGGTCCTTGATTTATGACATCCTTTTCGCTGATTGTATATTCGGATAGCTCCTAATATTACATCGTAGGTCATCTAGCGTATTGGCTTCCAGAGGGATCTTATAATTAAAACTAAACCATTATAACTTTCACAGAAGCATATTTTGTTATGTATATCTATTAGCAATTGTTATAAATTTCATGTTGTAGTTAATAACCGCTAATTAATAGCAAATATTTTTTGATTTTGATTGTCGATTTTCAAAACAACATAAGAACTTATTTTAGAAATATAACGAATTATTTAGATACGAACCTCTTATTCTTTGGTCCTTGATTTACGACATCCTTTGTTCTGATTTTACATCAGCGCAGCTCCTGAAACTACATCGCAGGTCATCTAGCTTATTGGCTCCCAGAGGATACATGAAATTAGAACAAAACCATTACAAGTTTAGTTTTATTAGTAAACATCATACGTTTTAATTAGCATTAACGATGACGTGGCCAAGACTAGAACTGACTTAATTTCAAAAAACATTATATATAAAATTATCAAATATTATAAATTAAAAATATACTAGAAAGATTAAGTTTACTTAAAAATATTCGGTAAATATATATACAAATATTAAGTTGACAAACACTAGAAATATATACCATAAACAAAAATATATTTGCACTGTGCCGTGTAGCTTACGTGCCACTAATGAGAATCGAGGAGGAGGGCGCAAAAAAAATATTCTAAAAATATTCGGTAAATATATGTTACAAATATTAACTTGACAAACACTAGAAATATATACTAGAAACAAAAACTATATTTGCACTGTGCCGTGTAGCTTACGTGCCACTAATGAGAATCGATGAGGAGGGCGCAAAATTTTTACTTGCAAAATTTTCCATTTGCTTAGTTTAATTTCTAATTTAATTACTTATTCTCTCATTGTGTGTGGATAATTGGGATAATCTTTTGTCTCCCTGAAACGTGTGTATGCATGTGTGTGAGTGTAGCTTGTCATTTATTTACTTTATGCCACATCGATTCCGCGAGTTCGATATTGTCAATATTTTTATGAAGTAAATTTTGTGTACACCTTAGCATATATAGTCATGTATATCTACTAGCAATTGTTTTAAATATCATGTTGCTAGTTAATTACCGCTAATTAATTTTAAATATTTTTTATTTTGATTGTCGATTATCAAAACAACATAAGAACTTATTTTAAAAATATATCGAATTATTTAGATACGAACATCTTATTCTTTGGTCCTTGATTTACGACATCCTTCGTTCTAATTTTACATCCGCGCAGCTCCTGTAAAAAAAAAGTAAATTTTGTGTTCACCTTAGCGTCTTTAGTCATGTATATCTTAGCACTTGTTTTCAATTTCATGTTGCTAGTTAATTACCACTAATTAATAATAAATTTTTTTTTGATTTTGATCATCGATTGTCAAAACAACATAAGAACTTATTTTAAAAATATATCGAATTATTTAGATACAAACCTCTTTTTCTATGGTCCTTGATTTACGACATCCTTTGTTCTAATTTTACATCCGCGCAGCTCCTGAAACTACATCGCAGGTCATCTAGCTTATTGGCTCCCAGAGGGTACATGTAATTAAAACAAAACCATTACAAGTTTAGTTTTATTAGTAAACAGCATACGTTTTAATTAGCATTAACGATGACGTGGCCAAGAATGGAACTGACTTAATATCAAATGGACCACGTCATCAATATATGAATACCGTCTCTGGGACGTACATTTCCTACGAATTGGAAATTTATATTAAATTCGATATTGTCAATAATTTTATGAAGTAAATTTTGTGTTCACCTCAGCATCATTAGTCTTGTATTAGCAAGTGTTTCAAATTTCATGTTGCTAGTTAAGTACCGCTAATTAATATTAAATATTTTTTGATTTTGATTGTCTATAATCAAAACAACATAAGAACTTATTTTAAAATATAACGAATTATTAAGATATAAACCTCTTATTCTTTGGTCCTTGATTTATGACATCCTTTTCGCTGATTGTATATTCGGATAGCTCCTAATATTACATCGTAGGTCATCTAGCGTATTGGCTTCCAGAGGGATCTTATAATTAAAACTAAACCATTATAACTTTCACAGAAGCATATTTTGTTATGTATATCTATTAGCAATTGTTATAAATTTCATGTTGTAGTTAATAACCGCTAATTAATAGCAAATATTTTTTGATTTTGATTGTCGATTTTCAAAACAACATAAGAACTTATTTTAGAAATATAACGAATTATTTAGATACGAACCTCTTATTCTTTGGTCCTTGATTTACGACATCCTTTGTTCTGATTTTACATCAGCGCAGCTCCTGAAACTACATCGCAGGTCATCTAGCTTATTGGCTCCCAGAGGGTACATGTAATTAAAACAAAACCATTACAAGTTTAGTTTTATTTGTAAACAGAATGGGCATAAGTTTTAATTAGCATTAACGATGACGTGGCCAAGAATAGAACTGACTTAATATCAAATGGACCACGTCATCAATATATGAATACCGTCTCTGGGACGTACATTTCCTACGAATTGGAAATTTATATTAAATTCGATATTGTCAATAATTTTATGAAGTAAATTTTGTGTTCACCTCAGCATCATTAGTCTTGTATTAGCAAGTGTTTCAAATTTCATGTTGCTAGTTAAGTACCGCTAATTAATATTAAATATTTTTTGATTTTGATTGTCTATAATCAAAACAACATAAGAACTTATTTTAAAAATATAACGAATTATTAAGATATAAACCTCTTATTCTTTGGTCCTTGATTTATGACATCCTTTTCGCTGATTGTATATTCGGATAGCTCCTAATATTACATCGTAGGTCATCTAGCGTATTGGCTTCCAGAGGGATCTTATAATTAAAACTAAACCATTATAACTTTCACAGAAGCATATTTTGTTATGTATATCTATTAGCAATTGTTATAAATTTCATGTTGTAGTTAATAACCGCTAATTAATAGCAAATATTTTTTGATTTTGATTGTCGATTTTCAAAACAACATAAGAACTTATTTTAGAAATATAACGAATTATTTAGATACGAACCTCTTATTCTTTGGTCCTTGATTTACGACATCCTTTGTTCTGATTTTACATCAGCGCAGCTCCTGAAACTACATCGCAGGTCATCTAGCTTATTGGCTCCCAGAGGATACATGAAATTAGAACAAAACCATTACAAGTTTAGTTTTATTAGTAAACATCAAACGTTTTAATTAGCATTAACGATGACGTGGCCAAGACTAGAACTGACTTAATTTCAAAAAACATTATATATAAAATTATCAAATATTATAAATTAAAAATATACTAGAAAGATTAAGTTTACTTAAAAATATTCTAAAAATATTCGGTATATATATGTTAAAAATACTAAGTTGACAAACACTAGAATATATACCATAAACAAAAACTATATTTGCACTGTGCCGTGTAGCTTACATGCCACTAATGAGAATCGAGGAGGAGGGCGCAAAACAAATATTCTAAACATATTCGGTAAATATATGTTAAAAATATTAAGTTGACAAACACTAGAAATATATACTAGAAACAAATACTATATTTGCACTGTGCCGTGTAGCTTAGCCACTAGCGACTAGTAGCCACTAATGAGAATCGAAGCGAAGGGCGCAAAATTTTTATTTGCAAAATTTTCCATTTGCTTAGTTAAATTTAAATTAGTAATATTTAAAAAATATTCTAAAAATATTCGGTATATATATGTTAAAAATACTAAGTTGACAAACACTAGAAAAATATGCCATAAACAAAAACTATATTTGCACTGTGCCGTGTAGCTTACGTGCCACTAATGAGAATCGAGGAGGAGGGCGCAAAAAAATATTCTAAAAATATTCGGTAAATATATGTACAAATATTAAGTTGACAAACACTAGAAATATATACCATAAACAAAAACTATATTTGCACTGTGCCGTGTAGCTTACGTGCCACTAATGAGAATCGAGGAGAAGGGCGCAAAAAAAATATTCTAAAAATATTCGGTAAATATATGTTACAAATATTAACTTGACAAACACTAGAAATATATACTAGAAACAAAAACTATATTTGCAGTGTGCCGTGTAGCTTACGTGCCACTAATGAGAATCGAGGAGGAGGGCGCAACATTTTTACTTGCAAAATTTTCCATTTGCTTAGTTTAATTTCTAATTTAATTACTTATTCTCTCATTGTGTGTGTGTGCCATCTTCAGTTTGCAGCCTTTGGGATAATCTTTTGTCTCCCTGAAACGTGTGTATGTATGTGTGTGTGAAACGTGTGCATATATAGTCATGTATATCTACTAGCAATTGTTTTAAATATCATGTTGCTAGCTAATTACCGCTAATTAATTTTAAATATTTTTTTATTTTGATTGTCGATTATCAAAACAACATAAGAACTTATTTTAAAAATATATCGAATTATTTAGATACGAACCTCTTATTCTTTGGTCCTTGATTTACGACATCCTTCGTTTTAATTTTACATCCGCGCAGCTCCTGTAAAAAAAAGTAAATTTTGTGTTCATCTTAGCGTCTTTAGTCATGTATATCTTAGCACTTGTTTTCAATTTCATGTTGCTAGTTAATTACCGCTAATTAATATTAAATATTTTTTAATTTTGATCATCGATTGTCAAAACAACATAAGAACTTATTTTAAAAATATATCGAATTATTTAGATACAAACCTTTTATTCTATGGTCCTTGATTTACGACATTCTTTGTTCTAATTTTACATCCGCGCAGCTCCTGAAACTACATCGCAGGTCATCTAGCTTATTGGCTCCCAGAGGGTACATGAAATTAAAACAAAACCATTACAAGTTTAGTGTTATTTGTAAACACAATGGGCATAAGTTTTAATTAGCATTAACGATGACGTGGCCAAGAATGGAACTGACTTAATATCAAATGGACCACGTCATCAATATATGAATACCGTCTCTGGGACGTAGATTTCCTACGAATTGGAATTTTATATTAAATTCGATATTGTCAATAATTTTATGAAGTACATTTTGTGTTCACCTCAGCATCATTAGTCTTGTATTAGCAAGTGTTTCAAATTTCATGTTGCTAGTTAAGTACCGCTAATTAATATTAAATATTTTTTGATTTTGATTGTCTATAATCAAAACAACATAAGAACTTATTTTAAAAATATAACGAATTATTTAGATATAAACCTCTTATTCTTTGGTCCTTGATTTATGACATCCTTTTCGCTGATTGTATATTCGGATAGCTCCTAATATTACATCGTAGGTCATCTAGCGTATTGGCTTCCAGAGGGATCTTATAATTAAAACTAAACCATTATAACTTTCACAGAAGCATATTTTGTTATGTATATCTATTAGCAATTGTTATAAATTTCATGTTGTAGTTAATAACCGCTAATTAATAGTAAATATTTTTTGATTTTGATTGTCGATTTTCAAAACAACATAAGAACTTATTTTAGAAATATAACGAATTATTTAGATACGAACCTCTTATTCTTTGGTCCTTGATTTACGACATCCTTTGTTCTGATTTTACATCAGCGCAGCTCCTGAAACTACATCGCAGGTCATCTAGCTTATTGGCTCCCAGAGGATACATGAAATTAGAACAAAACCATTACAAGTTTAGTTTTATTAGTAAACATCATACGTTTTAATTAGCATTAACGATGACGTGGCCAAGACTAGAACTGACTTAATTTCAAAAAACATTATATATAAAATTATCAAATATTATAAATTAAAAATATACTAGAAAGATTAAGTTTACTTAAAAATATTCGGTAAATATATGTACAAATATTAAGTTGACAAACACTAGAAATATATACCATAAACAAAAAATATATTTGCACTGTGCCGTGTAGCTTACGTGCCACTAATGAGAATCGAGGAGGAGGGCGCAAAAAAAATATTCTAAAAATATTCGGTAAATATATGTTACAAATATTAACTTGACAAACACTAGAAATATATACTAGAAACAAAAACTATATTTGCACTGTGCTGTGTAGCTTACGTGCCACTAATGAGAATCGAGGAGGAGGGCCCAAAATTTTTACTTGCAAAATTTTCCATTTGCTTAGTTTAATTTCTAATTTAATTACTTATTCTCTCATTGTGTGTGGATAATTGGGATAATCTTTTGTCTCCCTGAAACGTGTGTATGCATGTGTGTGAGTGTAGCTTGTCATTTATTTACTTTATGCCACATCGATTCCGCGAGTTCGATATTGTCAATATTTTTATGAAGTAAATTTTGTGTACACCTTAGCATATATAGTCATGTATATCTACTAGCAATTGTTTTAAATATCATGTTGCTAGTTAATTACCGCTAATTAATTTTAAATATTTTTTATTTTGATTGTCGATTATCAAAACAACATAAGAACTTATTTTAAAAATATATCGAATTATTTAGATACGAACCTCTTATTCTTTGGTCCTTGATTTACGACATCCTTCGTTCTAATTTTACATCCGCGCAGCTCCTGTAAAAAAAAAGTAAATTTTGTGTTCACCTTAGCGTCTTTAGTCATGTATATCTTAGCACTTGTTTTCAATTTCATGTTGCTAGTTAATTACCGCTAATTAATAATAATTTTTTTTTGATTTTGATCATCGATTGTCAAAACAACATAAGAACTTATTTTAAAAATATATCGAATTATTTAGATACAAACCTCTTATTCTATGGTCCTTGATTTACGACATCCTTTGTTCTAATTTTACATCCGCGCAGCTCCTGAAACTACATCGCAGGTCATCTAGCTTATTGGCTCCCAGAGGGTACATGTAATTAAAACAAAACCATTACAAGTTTAGTTTTATTTGTAAACAGAATGGGCATAAGTTTTAATTAGCATTAACGATGACGTGGCCAAGAATAGAACTGACTTAATATCAAATGGACCACGTCATCAATATATGAATACCGTCTCTGGGACGTACATTTCCTACGAATTGGAAATTTATATTAAATTCGATATTGTCAATAATTTTATGAAGTAAATTTTGTGTTCACCTCAGCATCATTAGTCTTCTATTAGCAAGTGTTTCAAATTTCATGTTGCTAGTTAAGTACCGCTAATTAATATTAAATATTTTTTGATTTTGATTGTCTATAATCAAAACAACATAAGAACTTATTTTAAAAATATAACGAATTATTAAGATATAAACCTCTTATTCTTTGGTCCTTGATTTATGACATCCTTTTCGCTGATTGTATATTCGGATAGCTCCTAATATTACATCGTAGGTCATCTAGCGTATTGGCTTCCAGAGGGATCTTATAATTAAAACTAAACCATTATAACTTTCACAGAAGCATATTTTGTTATGTATATCTATTAGCAATTGTTATAAATTTCATGTTGTAGTTAATAACCGCTAATTAATAGCAAATATTTTTTGATTTTGATTGTCGATTTTCAAAACAACATAAGAACTTATTTTAGAAATATAACGAATTATTTAGATACGAACCTCTTATTCTTCGGTCCTTGATTTACGACATCCTTTGTTCTGATTTTACATCAGCGCAGCTCCTGAAACTACATCGCAGGTCATCTAGCTTATTGGCTACCAGAGGATACATGAAATTAAAACAAAACCATTACAAGTTTAGTTTTATTACTAAACAGCATACGTTTTAATTAGCATTAACGATGTCGTGGCCAAGACTAGAACTGACTTAATTTCAAAAAACATTATATATAAAATTATCAAATATTATAAATTAAAATATACTAGAAAGATTAAGTTTACTTAAAAATATTCGGTAAATATATGTACAAATATTAAGTTGACAAACACTAGAAATATATACCATATACAAAAAATATATTTGCACTGTGCCGTGTAGCTTACGTGCCACTAATGAGAATCGAGGAGGAGGGCGCAAAAAAAATATTCTAAAAATATTCGGTAAATATATGTTACAAATATTAACTTGACAAACACAAGAAATATATACTAGAAACAAAAACTATATTTGCACTGTGCCGTGTAGCTTACGTGCCACTAATGAGAATCGAGGAGGAGGGCGCAAAAAAAATATTCTAAAAATATTCGGTAAATATACGTTACAAATATTAACTTGACAAACACAAGAAATATATACTAGAAACAAAAACTATATTTGCACTGTGCCGTGTAGCTTACGTGCCACTAATGAGAATCGAGGAGGAGGGCGCAAAATTTTTACTTGCAAAATTTTCCATTTGCTTAGTTTAATTTCTAATTTAATTACTTATTCTCTCATTGTGTGTGGATAATTGGGATAATCTTTTGTCTCCCTGAAACGTGTTTTTTTTTTTTTTTTTTTTAATTCGTTTATTGAATCCTTATTCTAAACTATATACTATACAACATAATAACATTTATGAGGGCAAATCCAGGACTCCCCGCGGTATGGCCGTGAAGCATTGCTTCGCGAGGACGATCAGGATTTGCTCACTCGTGGACCCTCCTGGCTCTTTCGGCTCTTCTGAGCTCGGTGGTTATCGCTGCGGCGAAGCTGTTGACCGCTTGCCATTCCGCCTCCCCCTGCAGCATGAATGGGACTAGGTTGTCCGCATTCAGTCTGCCGCCAAGTACGGTTTCCAGAGAGCTCCGTTCCCTAGTGTATTTAACGCACGAGAAGAGAACGTGCTCAGCTGTTTCGCTCCGACCACCTCCACACCATGGACAGTCATCCGCATCCTCGTGTCCAAAGCGCATCAGGTAGCTGCGAAAGCAACCGTGCCCGCTGATCAGCTGCGTTAGGTGGAACGTAATGTCGCCGTGCTTCCGCTCTAGCCACGGCTTGAGGTTGGGTATCAGCTGCTGCGTCCAGCGACCCTTGGGCTCGTTGGTCCACCTGTGCTGCCATGTCTCCAGGGTGTGCTGCCTTGCTTCAGCTCGTATTGCCTCTTGACGCCGGGGGAGAGTCTTCGACCGTGGGTTTGGTTGAAGACCACTTCGTTTTCCTTCGCTAACAGGTCCAGAGGCGGTATCCCTGCGATCACCAAAGCCGCCGCGTTGGACACTGTTCTGAAGGCGCAGCAGACACGTAAGGCCGAAAGTCTGTGGGTAGCATTTAGGCCCTGGGCGTAGCTTTCGGTACCAAGCGCTTTTGCCCACACCGGGGCGGCATATAGCATGGTCGCTCGGGTGACGCTCGTCAGTAGCCTTCTGCTCGCCTGTTTTGGGCCTCGGGAGTTCAACATTATGTTTGAAAGCGCCCGATTTACTCCTGCTGCTTTAGAGTTAGCGTAGGCAAGGTGTTCCGGAACGAAAGCCTGGTGTCTATCATGACTCCCAGATACTTGATTGCCCGAGAGGAGGACACCTTGGTACAGCCTACTTCGACGGTGGCCGTCTCCACCGCTTTCCTTGAGCTAATCAGGACAGCCTCAGTCTTCTCCGGCGCCAGCTCTAGCCCCATTGAACTGAGCCAATGTTCGATGGCCCTGATGTTTTGGTTGCAGCTTTCTTCGGCCTTGCCGGGATACTTGTCAACAACGAGCAAGGCCACGTCGTCCGCGAAGCCTACGATCTCGCTCCTCCCGACCAGCGGTAGACGAAGTATCCCGTCGTACATGGTGTTCCACAGAAGCGGGCCGAGGACCGAGCCTTGTGGGACTCCACCGGTGACCTGGTGCCTGAAGACGCCTTCCGACGACTCGCACAGTAAGACCCGATCAGAAAAATAGCTGCGTATGATCCTGACTAGGTAAGCTGGGACGCTGAAGCCAATTAGTGCTTCTAGGATCCGGTCCCATCTCGCTGTGTTGAAGGCGTTCCTGATGTCTAGAGTGACCATGAGGCAGTACTCTTTGCTGCCACCCTTCCATCTGGTGCCGTCGATTGCTTGGGCCGCTACTTCGACCACTCTGTTGACAGCGTCGACGGTGGACCGCGCTTTCCTGAATCCGAACTGGGACCGTGAGAGGTCACCCGCGTCGGCGATAGCCCTCTCAAGCCGAATACACACCAGTTTCTCCAGGAGCTTGCCAGTTCCATCGATGAGGCATATTGGCCGGAACGATGAAGGCTCCTCGGGTGGTTTCCCTGGTTTTGGGAGGAGAAGCAGCTTTTGGATTTTCCAGCAACTCGGGAAAACTCCTTCCTCCAGGCATTTGGTGAATGCCTTCGCAAACGAGTCTGGCTGGAGGTGGAGAGCAAGCCGAAGCGCCCTGTTCGGAATGCCGTCGGGTCCGGGGGCCTTGCCGTCCTTCAGCAGTTTTGCCAGCTCCAGGATCTCGTCACTGCTGACCGTGGCGTCGGAATCGACGTGGTCCCTGTGGCTGGGTCGGCTGGTCGTAACCCATCCATCACAGGGAACAGGTGTTCCGCTACACTGCGGAGCATCGCTAGGTCCAGTAGCTTAGGAGTCCTGGTGTACGCCTTCTTGACCACCACCTTGTAGGCACTTCCCCATGGGTCGCTGTCGGCAGAGTCGCATAGGTCGAGGAAGCATTTGCGCTTGCTCTCCCTTATGGCTAACTTAAGCGTTTTCCTGCGGGCTCTGTATTCGGTTGGCGTTCGGCAAAGGACTCCGCACCTCTCGCGCGTTGGTAGCGACGTCTGGCGGAGAGGCACTCACGACGAGCCGTCTCTATCTCCTGGTTCCACCAGTAGACAGGGGCTCTTTGTCGGCTATGCGGCCTGCTCGATTGCATGCTGGCGTCGCACGCGGCCTTCAGCCGCCTCATCAGCTCCACTGCCGTCAGCTCGGCTCCTTGTCTGCTCGCCATGGGTAGGAACTGCTCTCGAAACACCTGCGTGTCCAGAGAGTCCGTCTTGTATTTAATCCTGGCCTGGGCTGGTGTCTGGGCTTGGGACGAGGGTGGGCTTCCCAGGTCGCAGATGATGGCCAGGTGGTCGCTGCCAGTGTAGTCCTCGCTGAGTCTCCACCTCGCTAGCCTGTACGACGAGCCGCTAGTGAAGGTGAGGTCCACCACAGAGCCCAGTCCGGCGCGCCTGAACGTGTGCCGGTTTCCATGGTTAAGAAGAGCCAGGTCCAACGTCGCGAATGCCTCCAGCACCATCCTGCCTCTCGCATTGGTGGTTGAGCTGCCCCAGCTCTCTGACCATGCGTTGAAGTCGCCCGCTATTAGGACCTGGGTGCGGCCTCTAGCATCCGCTGCCAGTCTGTCCAGTGCCCGGCTGAATGGATTAGGGTCAGGCTGGGGGCTAGGTATACGCTGTACACCCACCATCTGCCTACCCTGGCCCTAACAAATCCGATGTCCGAAAGAACATCGGTTATTTGCTGGGCACCTCCAGACCGCTGCTTTCTTGGTGCGGTCGAAGGCCCAGTCTGGGCTAGCCGGCGTTCGGTAGGGCTCGCTATGTAGCGCGAGCTCCACTCTGCGTTCACGCACCGTCTGCACTAGCAGGTCTTGGGCTGCCGTGCAGTGATTCAGGTTTAGCTGAATCAGCCGCATCATTGCAGTGCCTTTGGTGCTCCTTTACCCGCCAATGGGCACTTCCGGGTGCCCATTTGGTGGTTGGTCGCTTGGCTACCTCTGTTTGCGCACAAGAAGCACTTAGCTTCGTTAGGGCACTCGGCGGCTTTGTGTCCCGCGGTCCCGCATCTGAAGCAGCACTGGCTTCTGTCAACGGTGCTTCTGCAGTGGGCCGCTATGTGGCCTTCTTCCAGGCATCTGAAGCATCTTTGGCGTGGCTCCAGCTCCTTGATCAAGCATTGGGACCATCCTACCCTCAGCTTGCCTCGTTTGATCAGCGGGTCCGTCAGATTGGCTGGGACTGCTATCACCGCAGTCTTCCCTCCGTACTGCGATTGCCGAAGGCTCTTGATAGCCACGACTGCTGCAGGGATCTCTGCCTGGGCCTCCAAGGCACTCTTCAATTCGTCTTCCGTGGTGAGCTCGTCGAGGTCGCGAATCACAAATACCTTAGTTTGTGTTAACGCGCGAAGGCTGGCGCGGTCTCCTAGCACCGCTCCCATGTCCATCTTGAGCTTCTGCGTCAGGTCTTGGGCTGAGGCACGTAGTTCGAGGAGCAGTTCGCCTTTGGCCGTCCTCTTCACCCTTGCTACGTTTTCCCCGATGGCCCTGAGCCTAGCGTCCTGCCCTCTTGTGACCAGGGACAGCACTTCGCTGTAAGGTAAGCCAGCTGTGGGGGTGATAACCAGCGCATCTGGTCTCTCCCTCGGCGGTCTCTTCTTGCGCGGTCCGGGCGGTTGCTGCAAGTTTGGTTGCGACTTCATTCCCGCTACAGTGGCTTGGGGCGGAGCCCTTGGTAGGCGCTTGGGTCCCGCAGCCTTCTGGTGGTCGGGTCGCTGGGCTCTCTTCGCAGACAGCGCCGTGCGGTCCTTTGGCTTAGGGCTGCCCTTAACGTTGCCCGGTTCTTCGAGGCCGGATGGGAGCTTAGGGGTGGTCTGTTGGCTAGCATCTGCTTTTGCCGTACGTCCGACCTTCGTTTTCTCCGCCTCCGGCAGCCTAGTGCGCAGCTTTAATTGGAGCTCCTTCAATCTGGCGAATGAGTTCTTCATTGCCAGATTAATGCTCCTCACCCCGTTGAGGTTGACCTTCGTCAGAAGGTCGTCCAGGATTTCTCCCATCTCCTCGATTTCTAGCTGGGGGGTCTTGACCCGCTTTGCTAGTTGAGCTCTGGTAGGGGGTGATGTCGCCTCCAATGGTCTCTTGGGGGTGCCATCGCTCGGGTTTTGGGGTGGGGTCCTTAAAACCTTTGACCTTTTTCCAAACGCCAAGCTCTCCTCTTCTTTACTTGCACTTGTTGCATTGCTTGTTCCGACGGCCAAGTGTGCCGCCGTCGGGGCGGGGATGGGGGGAATGTTGGGTAGGGCCTCCAGAATCCGTGCCCTAGCCTCGGGATTAGCCGAGGGTGGATTTCCACATATGTGGCTGCCACCTGGAGTAATAGAGTTATTTCCAGACATTCTGATTTTTTGTTGCATTTTATTCCTACTGCCAGGTTTGCGGCTTTATACCTATCGCCAGGTTTTAGGTTCACTGCCGGCCGATGCGGCGCAGACGCAGACCATTCTGCCGGCCAACTTGGCACAGACGCAGAATGGGTTTTAGTTGTGCTGATGCCCGGCTGCCAAAAGTACAGGCCCAGGCCACGTAGCCGCCCAATTTGGGTCAGACGCGCCGTGGGCTTTGGGTGGGGGTGGGGGGGTGTGGAGTTGTGAGCAGGGCAAAAAAAGGTTGCTGCGGTGGGAGATATACCGCTCCAGCTCGGTCGCCAGAGCCCCGAGTTTAAAGTGTGCCGCCTACGCGGGGGGTTGGCTATTGGTCTGCTCCTTGACTTTTTACACTCATCTTCTGCCTCTCCTGCTCGATTCGTGGGTCTGTCTCCGGGATTCCATGGGATGTTGCCAAGGATAACCGTTGTCCGCCCATATATGTATGCTACGCCCGGAGAACAGATCGTTTGGTGGCTTCCGTAGCTGCTAGCTTTCGTCAGTGAGTGCACTGGGTAGAAAGTGCCACCTATGCTGCCACCTATGACCAGCGCTGCCAGACCTGGGAGCTTTTGCCGTTTACCAGCACTGCTATCCCAGCTGACTGCGTGATCAGCTGACGTGACTGGCACTTGTCAGCCTCCACAACAACACGGAAGGAAGAGAAAAAGTGAAGAGAAAGTTGATTCCTACTCTCACCCTGTCCTGCCCCATGGCCTGAAGATCGTCGACGGCGGGCGATCCCTGGACCCTTGGAGCTGTGCCTACTGCTGTGAGTACGGCCCAACCTTCGTGCGTTGGGGACAGCCGCACCTGTCACTGTCGGGCCGGCGCGACCCGGGAAATTTCGAGATTTCCCACGGGCGCCAATTCAATGTACTTCGCGCGCGCGCAACTTTCCCAACTCCAGCTCCCTGAAGTGTGTGTCTGTATGTGTGTGTGTGGAGTCTGCTGTTTGCATGTGTGTGAGTGTAGCTTGTCATTTATTTATTTTATGCCACATCGATTCCGCGAGTTCGATATTGTCAATATTTTAATGAAGTAAATTTAGTGTTCACCTTACCATATTTAGTCATGTATATCTATTAGCAATTATTTCAAATTTCATGTTTTTCGTTAATTACCGCTAATTAATATGAAATATTTTTGATTTTGATTGTCGATTATGAAAACAACATAAGAACTTATTTCAAAAATATAACGAATTATTTAGATACGAACTTCTTATTCATTGGTCCTTGATTTACGACATCCTTTGTTCTGATTTTACATCAGCGCAGCTCCTGAAACTAAATCGCAGGTCATCTAGCTTATTCGCTCCCAGAGGGTACATGTAATTAAAACAAAACCATTACAAGTTTAGTTTTATTAGTAAACAGCATACGTTTTAATTAGCATTAACGATGTCGTGGCCAAGACTAGAACTGACTTAATTTCAAAAAACATTATATAGAAAATTATCAAATATTATAAATTAAAAATATACTAGAAAGATTAAGTTTACTTAAAAATATTCTAAAAATATTCGGTAAATATATGTTAAAAATATTTAGTTGACAAACACTAGAAATATATACTAAGAACAAAATCTATATTTGCACTGTGCCGTGTAGCTTACGTGCCACTAATGAGAATCGAGGCGAAGGGCGCAAAATTTTTATTTGCAAAATTTTCCATTTGCTTAGTTTAATTTAAATTAGTAATATTTAAAAAATATTCTAAAATTATTCGGTATATATATGTTAAAAATACTAAGTTGACAAAAACTAGAAATATATACCATAAACAAAAACTATATTTGCACTGTGCCGTGTAGCTTACGTGCCACTAATGAGAATCGAGGAGGAGGGCGCAAAAAAAAATATTCGGTAAATATATGTTAAAAATATTAAGTTGACAAACACTAGAAATATATACTAGAAACAAAAACTATATTTGCACTGTGCTGTGTAGCTTACGTGCCACTAATGAGAATCGAGGAGGAGGGCGCAAAATTTTTACTTGCAAAATTTTCCATTTGCTTAGTTTAATTTCTAATTTAATTACTTATTCTCTCATTGTGTGTGTGTGCCATCTTCAGTTTGCAGCCTTTGGGATAATCTTTTGTCTCCCTGAAGTGTGTGTCTGTATGTGTGTGTGTGGAGCCTGCTGTTTGCATGAGTGTAGCTTGTCATTTATTTATTTTATGCCACATCGATTCCGCGAGTTCGATATTGTCAATATTTTAATGAAGTAAATTTTGTGTACACCATAGCATATTTAGTCATGTGTATCTATTAGCAATTCTATTTAAATTTCATGTTGCTAGTTAATTACCGCTAATTAATATTAAATATTTTTTGATTTTGATTGTCGATTATGAAAACAACATAAGCACTTATTTTAGAAATATAACGAATTATTTAGATACGAACCTCTTATTCTTTGGTCCTTGATTTACGACATCCTTTGTGCTAATTTTACATCCAAGCAGCTCCTGAAACTATATCGCAGGTCATCTAGCTTATTGGCTCCCAGAGGGTACATGAAATTAAAACAAAACCATTACAAGTTTAGTGTTAATTGTAAACACAATGGGCATAAGTTTTAATTAGCATTAACGATGACGTGGCCAAGAATGGAACTGACTTAATATCAAATGGACCACGTCATCAATTCATGAATACCGTCTCTGGGACGTAGATTTCCTACGAATTGGAATTTTATATTAAATACGATATTGTCAATATTTTTATGAAGTAAATTTTGTGTTCACCTTACCATATTTAGTCATGTATATCTATTAGCAATTATTTCAAATTTCATGTTGCTAGTTAATTACCGCTAATTAATATGAAATATTTTTGATTTTGATTGTCGATTATCAAAACCATATAAGAACTTATTTTAAAAATATAACGAGTTATTTAGATACGAACCTCTTAATCTTTGGTCCTTGATTTACGACATCCTTTGTGCTAATTTTACATCCAAGCAGCTCCTGAAACTATATCGCAGGTCATCTAGCTTATTGGCTCCCAGAGGGTACATGAAATTAAAACAAAACCATTACAAGTTTAGTGTTAATTGTAAACACAATGGGCATAAGTTTTAATTAGCATTAACGATGACGTGGCCAAGACTAGAACTGACTTAATTTCAAAAAACATTATATAGAAAATTATCAAATATTATAAATTAAGAATATACTAGAAAGATTAAGTTTACTTAAAAATATTCGGTAAATATATGTTAAAAATATTAATTTGACAAGCACTAGAAATATATACTAAAAACAAAATCTATATTTGCACTGTGCCGTGTAGCTTACGTGCCACTAATGAGAATCGGGGCGAAGGGCGCAAAATTTTTATTTGCAAAATTTTCCATTTGCTTAGTTTAATTTCTAATTTAATTACTTATTCTCTCATTGTGTGTGTGTGCCATCTTCAGTTTGCAGCGTTTGGGATAATCTTTTGTCTCCCTGAAGTGTATGTCTGTATGTGTGTGTGTGGAGCCTGCTGTTTGCATATGTGTGAGTGTAGCTTGTCATTTATTTATTTTATGCCACATCGATTCCGCGAGTTCGATATTGTCAATATTTTTATGAAGTAAATTTTGTGTACACCTTAGCATATCACGTATATCTACTAGCAATTGTTTTAAATTTCCTGTTGCTAGTTAAGTACCGCTAATTAATATTAAATATTTTTTGATTTTGATCATCAATTGTCAAAACAACATAAGAACTTATTTTAAAAATATATCCAATTATTTAGATACAAACCTCTTCTTCTATGGTCCTTTATTTACGACATCCTTTGTTCTAATTTTACATCCGCGCAGCTCCTGAAACTACATCGCAGGTCATCTAGCTTATTGGCTCCCAGAGGGAACATGTAATTAAAACAAAACCATTACAAGTTTAGTTTTATTTGTAAACAGAATGGGCATAAGTTTTAATTAGCATTAACGATGACGTGGCCAAGAATAGAACTGACTTAATATCAAATGGACCACGTCATCAATATATGAATACCGTCTCTGGGACGTAGATTTCCTACGAATTGGAATTTTATATTAAATTCGATATTGTCAATAATTTTATGAAGTAAATTTTGTGTTCACCTCAGCATCATTAGTCATGTATTAGCAAGTGTGTCAAATTTCATGTTGCTAGTTAAGTACCGCTAATTAATATTAAATATTTTTTGATTTTGATTGTCTATAATCAAAGCAACATACGAACTTATTTTAAAAATATAACGAATTATTTAGATACAAACCTCTTATTCTTTGGTCCTTGATTTACGACATCCTTTGTTCTAATTTTACATCCGCGCAGCTCCTGAAACTACATCGCAGGTCATCTAGCTTATTGGCTCCCAGAGGATTCATGAAATAAAAACAAAACCATTACAAGTTTAGTTTTATTAGCAAACAGCATACGTTTTAATTAGCATTAACGATGTCGTGGCCAAGACTAGAACTGACTTAATTTCAAAAAACCATATATATAAAATTATCAAATATTATAAATTAAAAATATACTAGAAAGATTAAGTTTACTTAAAAATATTCGGTAAATATATGTTAAAAATATTAAGCTGACAAACACTAGAAATATATACCATAAACAAAAACTATATTTGCACTGTGCCGTGTAGCTTACGTGCCACTAATGAGAATCGAGGCGAAGGGCGCAAAATTTTTATTTGCAAATTTTCCATTTGCTTAGTTTAATTTAAATTAGTAATATTTAAAAATATTCTAAAAATATTCGGTATATATATGTTAAAAATACTAAGTTGACAAACACTAGAATATATACCATAAACAAAAACTATATTTGCACTGTGCCGTGAAGCTTACGTGCCACTAATGAGAATCGAGGAGGAGGGCGCAAAAAAAATATTCTTAAAATATTCGGTAAATATATGTTAAAAATATTAAGTTGACAAACACTAGAAATATATACCATAAACAAAAACTATATTTGCACTGTGCTGTGTAGCTTACGTGCCATAATGAGAATAGAGGAGGAGGGCGCAGTTTTATTTGTAAACACAATGGGCATAAGTTTTAATTAGCATTAACGATGACGTGGCCAAGAATGGAACTGACTTAATATCAAATGGACCACGTCATCAATTCATGAATACCGTCTCTGGGACGTAGATTTCCTACGAATTGGAATTTTATATTAAATACGATATTGTCAATATTTTTATGAAGTAAATTTTGTGTTCACCTTACCATATTTAGTCATGTATATCTATTAGCAATTATTTCAAATTTCATGTTGCTAGTTAATTACCGCTAATTAATATGAAATATTTTTGATTTTGATTGTCGATTATCAAAACCATATAAGAACTTATTTTAAAAATATAACGAATTATTTAGATACGAACCTTTTATTCCTTGGTCCTTGATTACCGACATCATTTGTGCTAATTTAACATCCAAGCAGCTCCTGAAACTATATCGCAGGTCATCTAGCTTATTGGCTCCCAGAGGGACATGTAATTAAAACAAAACCATTACAAGTTTAGTGTTAATTGTAAACACAATGGGCATAAGTTTTAATTAGCATTAACGATGACGTGGCCAAGAATGGAACTAACTTAATATCAAATGGACCACGTCATCAATATATGAATACCATCTCTGGTACGTAGATTTCCTATGAATTATAATTTTATGAAGTAAATTTTGTGTTCACATCAGCATCATTAGTCATGTATTAGCAAGTGTTTCAAATTTCATGTTGCTAGTTAAGTACCGCTAATTAATATTAAATATTTTTTGATTTTGATTGTCTATAATCAAAACAACATAAGAACTTATTCTAAAAATATAACGAATTATTTAGATACGAACCTCTTATTCTTTGGTCCTTGATTTACAACATCATTTGTTCTAATTTTACATCCGCGCAGCTCCTGAAACTACATCGCAGGTTATCTAGCTTATTGGCTCCCAGAGGGTACATGAAATTAAAACAAAACCATTACAAGTTTAGTGTTATTTGTAAACACAATGGGCATAAGTTTTAATTAGCATTAACGATGACGTGGCCAAGAATGGAACTAACTTAATATCAAATGGACCACGTCATCAATATATGAATACCATCTCTGGTACGTAGATTTCCTTTGAATTATAATTTTATGAAGTAAATTTTGTGTTCACCTCAGCATCATTAGTCATGTATTAGCAAGTGTTTCAAATTTCATGTTGCTAGTTAAGTACCGCTAATTAATATTAAATATTTTTTGATTTTGATTGTCTATAATCAAAACAACATAAGAACTTATTCTAAAAATATAACGAATTATTTAGATACGAACCTCTTATTCTTTGTTCTAATTTTACATCCGCGCAGCTCCTGAAACTACATCGCAGGTCATCTAGCTTATTGGCTCCCAGAGGGTACATGTAATTAAAACAAAACCATTACAAGTTTAGTTTTATTTGTAAACAGAATGGGCATAAGTTTTAATTAGCATTAACGATGACGTGGCCAAGAACGGAACTGACTTAATATCAAATGGACCACGTCATCAATATATGAATACCATCTCTGGTACGTAGATTTCCTATGAATTATAATTTTATGTAGTAAATTTTGTGTTCACATCAGCATCATTAGTCATGTATTAGCAAGTGTTTCAAATTTCATGTTGCTAGTTAAGTACCGCTAATTAATATTAAATATTTTTTGATTTTGATTGTCTATAATCAAAACAACATAAGAACTTATTCTAAAAATATAACGAATTATTTAGATACGAACCTCTTATTCTTTGGTCCTTGATTTACAACATCATTTGTTCTAATTTTACATCCGCGCAGCTCCTGAAACTACATCGCAGGTTATCTAGCTTATTGGCTCCCAGAGGGTACATGAAATTAAAACAAAACCATTACAAGTTTAGTGTTATTTGTAAACACAATGGGCATAAGTTTTAATTAGCATTAACGATGACGTGGCCAAGAATGGAACTAACTTAATATCAAATGGACCACGTCATCAATATATGAATACCATCTCTGGTACGTAGATTTCCTTTGAATTATAATTTTATGAAGTAAATTTTGTGTTCACATCAGCATCATTAGTCATGTATTAGCAAGTGTTTCAAATTTCATGTTGCTAGTTAAGTACCGCTAATTAATATTAAATATTTTTTGATTTTGATTGTCTATAATCAAAACAACATAAGAACTTATTCTAAAAATATAACGAATTATTTAGATACGAACCTCTTATTCTTTGTTCTAATTTTACATCCGCGCAGCTCCTGAAACTACATCGCAGGTCATCTAGCTTATTGGCTCCCAGAGGGTACATGTAATTAAAACAAAACCATTACAAGTTTAGTTTTATTTGTAAACAGAATGGGCATAAGTTTTAATTAGCATTAACGATGACGTGGCCAAGAACGGAACTGACTTAATATCAAATGGACCACGTCATCAATATATGAATACCATCTCTGGTACGTAGATTTCCTATGAATTATAATTTTATGTAGTAAATTTTGTGTTCACATCAGCATCATTAGTCATGTATTAGCAAGTGTTTCAAATTTCATGTTGCTAGTTAAGTACCGCTAATTAATATTAAATATTTTTTGATTTTGATTGTCTATAATCAAAACAACATAAGAACTTATTCTAAAAATATAACGAATTATTTAGATACGAACCTCTTATTCTTTGGTCCTTGATTTACAACATCATTTGTTCTAATTTTACATCCGCGCAGCTCCTGAAACTACATCGCAGGTCATCTAGCTTATTGGCTCCCAGAGGGTACATGAAATTAAAACAAAACCATTACAAGTTTAGTGTTATTTGTAAACACAATGGGCATAAGTTTTAATTAGCATTAACGATGACGTGGCCAAGAATGGAACTGACTTAATATCAAATGGACCACGTCATCAATTCATGAATACCGTCTCTGGGACGTAGATTTCCTACGAATTGGAATTTTATATTAAATTCGATATTGTCAATAATTTTATGAAGTAAATTTTGTGTTCACCTCAGCATCATTAGTCATGTATTAGCAAGTGTGTCAAATTTCATGTTGCTAGTTAAGTACCGCTAATTAATATTAAATATTTTTTGATTTTGATTGTCTATAATCAAAGCAACATAAGAACTTATTTTAAAAATATAACGAATTATTTAGATACAAACCTCTTATTCTTTGGTCCTTGATTTACGACATCCTTTGTTCTAATTTTACATCCGCGCAGCTCCTGAAACTACATCGCAGGTCATCTAGCTTATTGGCTCCCAGAGGATTCATGAAATAAAAACAAAACCATTACAAGTTTAGTTTTATTAGTAAACAGCATACGTTTTAATTAGCATTAACGATGTCGTGGCCAAGACTAGAACTGACTTAATTTCAAAAAACATTATATAGAAAATTATCAAATATTATAAATTAAGAATATACTAGAAAGATTAAGTTTACTTAAAAATATTCGGTAAATATATGTTAAAAATATTAATTTGACAAGCACTAGAAATATATACTAAAAACAAAATCTATATTTGCACTGTGCCGTGTAGCTTACGTGCCACTAATGAAAATCGGGGCGAAGGGCGCAAAATTTTTATTTCCAAAATTTTCCATTTGCTTAGTTTAATTTCTAATTTAATTACTTATTCTCTCATTGTGTGTGTGTGCCATCTTCAGTTTGCAGCGTTTGGGATAATCTTTTGTCTCCCTGAAGTGTATGTCTGTATGTGTGTGAGTGGAGCCTGCTGTTTGCATATGTGTGAGTGTAGCTTGTCATTTATTTATTTTATGCCACATCGATTCCGCGAGTTCGATATTGTCAATATTTTTATGAAGTAAATTTTGTGTACACCTTAGCATATCACGTATATCTACTAGCAATTGTTTTAAATTTCCTGTTGCTAGTTAAGTACCGCTAATTAATATTAAATATTTTTTGATTTTGATCATCGATTGTCAAAACAACATAAGAACTTATTTTAAAAATATATCCAATTATTTAGATACAAACCTCTTCTTCTATGGTCCTTTATTTACGACATCCTTTGTTCTAATTTTACATCCGCGCAGCTCCTGAAACTACATCGCAGGTCATCTAGCTTATTGGCTCCCAGAGGGTACATGTAATTAAAACAAAACCATTACAAGTTTAGTTTTATTTGTAAACAGAATGGGCATAAGTTTTAATTAGCATTAACGATGACGTGGCCAAGAATAGAACTGACTTAATATCAAATGGACCACGTCATCAATATATGAATACCGTCTCTGGGACGTAGATTTCCTACGAATTGGAATTTTATATTAAATTCGATATTGTCAATAATTTTATGAAGTAAATTTTGTGTTCACCTCAGCATCATTAGTCATGTATTAGCAAGTGTGTCAAATTTCATGTTGCTAGTTAAGTACCGCTAATTAATATTAAATATTTTTTGATTTTGATTGTCTATAATCAAAGCAACATAAGAACTTATTTTAAAAATATAACGAATTATTTAGATACAAACCTCTTATTCTTTGGTCCTTGATTTACGACATCCTTTGTTCTAATTTTACATCCGCGCAGCTCCTGAAACTACATCGCAGGTCATCTAGCTTATTGGCTCCCAGAGGATTCATGAAATAAAAACAAAACCATTACAAGTTTAGTTTTATTAGTAAACAGCATACGTTTTAATTAGCATTAACGATGTCGTGGCCAAGACTAGAACTGACTTAATTTCAAAAAACCATATATATAAAATTATCAAATATTATAAATTAAAAATATACTAGAAAGATTAAGTTTACTTAAAAATATTCGGTAAATATATGTTAAAAATATTAAGCTGACAAACACTAGAAATATATACCATAAACAAAAACTATATTTGCACTGTGCCGTGAAGCTTACGTGCCACTAATGAGAATCGAGGAGGAGGGCGCAAAAAAAATATTCTTAAAGTATTCGGTAAATATATGTTAAAAATATTAAGTTGACAAACACTAGAAATATATACCATAAACAAAAACTATATTTGCACTGTGCCGTGAAGCTTACGTGCCACTAATGAGAATCGAGGAGGAGGGCGCAAAAAAAATATTCTTAAAATATTCGGTAAATATATGTTAAAAATATTAAGTTGACAAACACTAGAAATATATACCATAAACAAAAACTATATTTGCACTGTGCCGTGTAGCTTACGTGCCACTAATGAGAATCGAGGCGAAGGGCGCAAAATTTTTATTTGCAAATTTTCCATTTGCTTAGTTTAATTTAAATTAGTAATATTTAAAAAATATTCTAAAAATATTCGGTATATATATGTTAAAAATACTAAGTTGACAAACACTAGAATATATACCATAAACAAAAACTATATTTGCACTGTGCCGTGAAGCTTACGTGCCACTAATGAGAATCGAGGAGGAGGGCGCAAAAAAAATATTCTTAAAATATTCGGTAAATATATGTTAAAAATATTAAGTTGACAAACACTAGAAATATATACCATAAACAAAAACTATATTTGCACTGTGCTGTGTAGCTTACGTGCCACTAATGAGAATCGAGGAGGAGGGCGCAGTTTTATTTGTAAACACAATGGGCATAAGTTTTAATTAGCATTAACGATGACGTGGCCAAGAATGGAACTGACTTAATATCAAATGGACCACGTCATCAATTCATGAATACCGTCTCTGGGACGTAGATTTCCTACGAATTGGAATTTTATATTAAATACGATATTGTCAATATTTTTATGAAGTAAATTTTGTGTTCACCTTACCATATTTAGTCATGTATATCTATTAGCAATTATTTCAAATTTCATGTTGCTAGTTAAGTACCGCTAATTAATATTAAATATTTTTTGATTTTGATTGTCTATAATCAAAGCAACATAAGAACTTATTTTAAAAATATAACGAATTATTTAGATACAAACCTCTTATTCTTTGGTCCTTGATTTACGACATCCTTTGTTCTAATTTTACATCCGCGCAGCTCCTGAAACTACATCGCAGGTCATCTAGCTTATTGGCTCCCAGAGGATTCATGAAATAAAAACAAAACCATTACAAGTTTAGTTTTATTAGTAAACAGCATACGTTTTAATTAGCATTAACGATGTCGTGGCCAAGACTAGAACTGACTTAATTTCAAAAAACCATATATATAAAATTATCAAATATTATAAATTAAAAATATACTAGAAAGATTAAGTTTACTTAAAAATATTCGGTAAATATATGTTAAAAATATTAAGCTGACAAACACTAGAAATATATACCATAAACAAAAACTATATTTGCACTGTGCCGTGTAGCTTACGTGCCACTAATGAGAATCGAGGCGAGGGGCGCAAAATTTTTATTTGCAAATTTTCCATTTGCTTAGTTTAATTTAAATTAGTAATATTTAAAAAATATTCTAAAAATATTCGGTATATATATGTTAAAAATACTAAGTTGACAAACACTAGAATATATACCATAAACAAAAACTATATTTGCACTGTGCCGTGAAGCTTACGTGCCACTAATGAGAATCGAGGAGGAGGGCGCAAAAAAAATATTCTTAAAATATTCGGTAAATATATGTTAAAAATATTAAGTTGACAAACACTAGAAATATATACCATAAACAAAAACTATATTTGCACTGTGCTGTGTAGCTTACGTGCCACTAATGAGAATCGAGGAGGAGGGCGCAGTTTTATTTGTAAACACAATGGGCATAAGTTTTAATTAGCATTAACGATGACGTGGCCAAGAATGGAACTGACTTAATATCAAATGGACCACGTCATCAATTCATGAATACCGTCTCTGGGACGTAGATTTCCTACGAATTGGAATTTTATATTAAATACGATATTGTCAATATTTTTATGAAGTAAATTTTGTGTTCACCTTACCATATTTAGTCATGTATATCTATTAGCAATTATTTCAAATTTCATGTTGCTAGTTAATTACCGCTAATTAATATTAAATATTTTTTGATTTTGATTGTCGATTATCAAAACAACATAAGAACTTATTTTAAAAATATATCGAATTATTTAGATACGAACCTCTTATTCTTTGTTCTAATTTTACATCCGCGCAGCTCCTGAAACTACATCGCAGGTCATCTAGCTTATTGGCTCCCAGAGGGTACATGTAATTAAAACAAAAACATTACAAGTTTAGTTTTATTTGTAAACAGAATGGGCATAAGTTTTAATTAGCATTAACGATGACGTGGCCAAGAATAGAACTGACTTAATATCAAATGGACCACGTCATCAATATATGAATACCGTCTCTGGGACGTAGATTTCCAACGAATTGGAATTTTATATTAAATTGGATATTGTCAATAATTTTATGAAGTAAATTTTGTGTTCACCTCAGCATCATTAGTCATGTATTAGCAAGTGTTTCAAATTTCGTGTTGCTAGTTAAGTACCGCTAATTATTATTAAATATTTTTTGATTTTGATTGTCGATTATCAAAACAACATAAGAACTTATTTTAAAAATATATCGAATTATTTAGATACGAACCTCTTATTCTTTGTTCTAATTTTACATCCGCGCAGCTCCTGAAACTACATCGCAGGTCATCTAGCTTATTGGCTCCCAGAGGGTACATGTAATTAAAACAAAACCATTACAAGTTTAGTTTTATTTGTAAACAGAATGGGCATAAGTTTTAATTAGCATTAACGATGACGTGGCCAAGAACGGAACTGACTTAATATCAAATGGACCACGTCATCAATATATGAATACCATCTCTGGTACGTAGATTTCCTATGAATTATAATTTTATGAAGTAAATTTTGTGTTCACATCAGCATCATTAGTCATGTATTAGCAAGTGTTTCAAATTTCATGTTGCTAGTTAAGTACCGCTAATTAATATTAAATATTTTTTGATTTTGATTGTCTATAATCAAAACAACATAAGAACTTATTCTAAAAATATAACGAATTATTTAGATACGAACCTCTTATTCTTTGGTCCTTGATTTACAACATCATTTGTTCTAATTTTACATCCGCGCAGCTCCTGAAACTACATCGCAGGTCATCTAGCTTATTGGCTCCCAGAGGGTACATGAAATTAAAACAAAACCATTACAAGTTTAGTGTTAATTGTAAACACAATGGGCATAAGTTTTAATTAGCATTAACGATGACGTGGCCAAGAATGGAACTGACTCAATATCAAATGGACCACGTCATCAATTCAAGAATACCGTTTTTGGGACGTAGATTTACTACGAATTGGAATTTTATATCCAATACGATATTGTCAATATTTTTATGAAGTAAATTTTGTGTACACCTTAGCATATATAGTCATGTATATCTATTAGCAATTGTTTTAAATTTCATGTTGCTAATTAATTACCGCTAATTAATATTAAATATTTTTTGATTTTGATTGTCGATTATCAAAACAACATAAGAACTTATTTTAAAAATATATCGAATTATTTAGATACGAACCTCTTATTCTTTGTTCTAATTTTACATCCGCGCAGCTCCTGAAACTACATCGCAGGTCATCTAGCTTATTGGCTCCCAGAGGGTACATGTAATTAAAACAAAAACATTACAAGTTTAGTTTTATTTGTAAACAGAATGGGCATAAGTTTTAATTAGCATTAACGATGACGTGGCCAAGAATAGAACTGACTTAATATCAAATGGACCACGTCATCAATATATGAATACCGTCTCTGGGACGTAGATTTCCAACGAATTGGAATTTTATATTAAATTCGATATTGTCAATAATTTTATGAAGTAAATTTTGTGTTCACCTCAGCATCATTAGTCATGTATTAGCAAGTGTTTCAAATTTCGTGTTGCTAGTTAAGTACCGCTAATTATTATTAAATATTTTTTGATTTTGATTGTCGATTATCAAAACAACATAAGAACTTATTTTAAAAATATATCGAATTATTTAGATACGAACCTCTTATTCTTTGTTCTAATTTTACATCCGCGCAGCTCCTGAAACTACATCGCAGGTCATCTAGCTTATTGGCTCCCAGAGGGTACATGTAATTAAAACAAAACCATTACAAGTTTAGTTTTATTTGTAAACAGAATGGGCATAAGTTTTAATTAGCATTAACGATGACGTGGCCAAGAACGGAACTGACTTAATATCAAATGGACCACGTCATCAATATATGAATACCATCTCTGGTACGTAGATTTCCTATGAATTATAATTTTATGAAGTAAATTTTGTGTTCACATCAGCATCATTAGTCATGTATTAGCAAGTGTTTCAAATTTCATGTTGCTAGTTAAGTACCGCTAATTAATATTAAATATTTTTTGATTTTGATTGTCTATAATCAAAACAACATAAGAACTTATTCTAAAAATATAACGAATTATTTAGATACGAACCTCTTATTCTTGGTCCTTGATTTACAACATCATTTGTTCTAATTTTACATCCGCGCAGCTCCTGAAACTACATCGCAGGTTATCTAGCTTATTGGCTCCCAGAGGGTACATGAAATTAAAACAAAACCAATACAAGTTTAGTGTTATTTGTAAACACAATGGGCATAAGTTTTAATTAGCATTAACGATGACGTGGCCAAGAATGGAACTAACTTAATATCAAATGGACCACGTCATCAATATATGAATACCATCTCTGGTACGTAGATTTCCTATGAATTATAATTTTATGAAGTAAATTTTGTGTTCACCTCATCATCATTAGTCATGTATTAGCAAGTGTTTCAAATTTCATGTTGCTAGTTAAGTACCGCTAATTAATATTAAATATTTTTTGATTTTGATTGTCTATAATCAAAACAACATAAGAACTTATTCTAAAAATATAACGAATTATTTAGATACGAACCTCTTATTCTTTGGTCCTTGATTTACGACATCATTTATTCTAATTTCACATCCGCGCAGCTCCTGAAACTACATCGCAGGTCATCTAGCTTATTGGCTCCCAGAGGGTACATGAAATTAAAACAAAACCATTACAAGTTTAGTGTTATTTGTAAACACAATGGGCATAAGTTTTAATTAGCATTAACGATGACGTGGCCAAGAATGGAACTGACTTAATATCAAAGGGACCACGTCATCAATATATGAATACCATCTCTGGTACGTAGATTTCCTATGAATTGGAATTTTATTTAAAAAATTCGGTATTGTCAATATTTTTATGAAGTAAATTTTGTGTTCACCTTAGCGTCTTTAGTCATGTATATCTTAGCACTTGTTTTCAATTTCATGTATCTAGTTATTTACCGCTAATTAATATTAAATATTTTTTGATTTTGATCATCGATTGTCAAAACAACATAAGAACTTATTTTAAAAATATAACGAATTATTTAGATACTGTAGGGGTACTATAAACCCTCTTATGTAAATAAAACAGGAACGCAGGATTTAGCCTCTTAAGTTTATTCAGTACTTTTCATTTCCAACTCTAGCAATCGACTGACTCCCTCTCCGTTAGCGATCTGCATCTATGCTTGTTGCTACAGAGCCGATGTTGCGAAACAGAGAGAATGCCAACCGAAAGCGAACCATGACTTAATGTTTATACACTTAATGTTTATATGCTATGTTGCTATACTATTCTTATGTATGCGTACCTCTAGCCTACTACAATTCGACCATCCTGACATTTAAGATCACCTGATCTTATCGAAATTTTCAACTTATACGTATTACATTGTTCTTATTCGCTATTTGCTTAAAATATATATATAGATTTTTTTTTTCTTATCTTTAATTATACAAATATATTTTCTACTCCCTATCCAATGTTTAATATTTTGACTACTCCAGACACCTTGATATGGATTTCGCGCCAACTGAAAACCTTCAACATCTTTAATTAAAAACCTATCATTTTTCAATACCTTCTCTATTACATATGGACCCTTATGTTTAGGTATTAGCTTTCTAGCAACTCCTCCTGTACTATCGAAATTCTTAACCATAATGTAATCTCCTACTTTGTACTGCGTACTTTCTTTTTTCTTATTATTATATCTTTTTTCATTATACTTCTGTGCTTTTAATTGCGATTCCGATCCTTTTCTTCTAATTTCTTTCAGGTCTCTAATTTCACTAACATTATCTAACTCTTCTAATTTTTGTCTTAATTCATCAACAACTTTTCCCTTTTGTTCAATTCCAAACAACATCTTGCTGGGAGATTCCGCTACACTTCTTTGTTTGATATTATTCAGAGAAAATTCTACGTCTTCAATAACTGCATCCCAATGCAATCCCTTTTCAATGTCTGTTAATTTAGCTATCATAGGCCCTACTATTCTATTGACTCTTTCTACCTGTCCATTGGCCTGGGGTGAACCTGTCGCTTTCTTTATGTGTTTAATATTATACTCTTCCATACATTTTGCAAAATCTTCGGATGTAAAACAGGTCCCCCTATCTGATACTATAACTTTCGGCCTGCTATATGATCTAAAATAATCCTTTAAAGCTAGAATTACTTCCTTTGTGTTCGTTGTTTTTGTTGCGTATAACCTAACATATTTAGTGAATCCATCTATTATTACAAACAGATGTTTTTTTATTCTACCATTATCTACCGGTCCATAATGATCGATATGTATTATCTCAAACGGCACGTTTCCCTTTGGGATGCTATGCAGCATTCTTTCTTCTTTTCCCGACTTCGGTGAAAATGCCACACATCTCAAACAATTTCCTATATGCCTAACAACTTTTTCTTTCATATTCGAAAACCAATAAGTCTTAACAATAGCATCTATAACCTTATCTCTCCCTAAGTGACCTAATTCATTGTGATATTTATATAAAATTTTTTCTTCCATTTCTTCTGGTACACAAAACAACAATCTTCCACCATTTGCCTTCCTATAAAGTACACCATTTCTCATTTCAAAAATTTTATCTTCCGTTTTCTCTAACTTTTTCCTAATATCTTTCAACTTTTCATCTTTTGCTTGACAAATAATTAAATTATCTTCAAAACTATTAGTTTCTATCACTAATATGTTCGTATTTCTGCTCAATGCATCCACATGCTGCATATGCTTTCCTGCTTTATGAACTCAAAATCGTACTCTAATAGTTCTAATGCCCACCTTGCAATCCTAGGATTTAATTCCACTCTATTTAACGTTAGAGTTAATGCGTTGCATCCGTAACAATTTAAATCTCTTTCCCTGTACATAGATTCTAAATCTTCTTAATGCATACAGGATAGCCAATGTTTCAAGTTCAAAACTATGATATTTGGCCTCATCCTTTGTTGTGGCTTTCGAGTAATAAAATATAGGGTGCCATTTCATATCCTCTTTCTTTTGCAATGACACTGCACCAAAGCCTTGTGCACTTGCATCTGTATGTAACTCTATTTCATCCTTATAACAATATAACCCTAACACTGGAGCTTCCACTAACTTTTTCTTAAGTGTCTCAAAACATTCTAACTCTTTTTCTTCAAACGAAAATTCTTTGTCTTTCTTCAATAAGTCATATAAAGGTTTTGCAATCGTTGAAAAACCCTTAATGAATCTTCTAAAATATGAACACAATCCTAAAAAGCTTCTGACACCATGCACCTTATCTGGTATTGGAAAATCTCTAATTGCTTCTATTCCCTTGTCATTTGCCTGTATTCCTTTACTTGTTATTAAAAATCCTAAATATTGTACACTCGATTGCAGAAACTCACATTTATCCATTCTCAGCTCTAATTTGTTTCTCGTCAACCTGTCAAAAACTTCCCTAAGTACTTCCATATGTTCCTTAATTCCTTTGCTAGCTATCATAATGTCATCCATATATACAATAACTTTATCCTGCCTTATCATATCCTCGAAAATTCTATTAATAAATCTCTGAAAGACCGCCGGTGCATTTTTCAGCCCCATTGGCATCCTTAAAAATTCAAACTGTCCTAAAGGCGTCATAAAAGATGTATATTTCATTGATTCCTTATTAACAAAAACATGAAAGTAGCCATGTTTAAGATCTAACTTCGAGAATATCGTTTTATTTACTAATCTATCCAACAGATCATCAATCAATGGTAAAGGATTATTATCTTTGACCATTGATTTGTTAAGTTTTCTGTAATCGACACATAATCTTAGGTCTCCTGTTTTCTTTTTCACTAACACTATCGGAGATGCATACTCTGAATCACTCGGTTTAATAATTCCGTTTTTTAGATACTCATCTAAGATAATCTGCAGCTTTTCTTTTTCAGTATATGCTAATCTTCTAGGAGAACAACTAAACGGTTTCGGGTCATTTAATCTTAATTGTATTTCACACCGAATCTCCGGTTCATTCGGTCTTTCTTTATTAACATAACAGTTTTCTACCAACTCATTAAATTGACATTTCATATTATGATCAACTTGATCACCTATTTTGTAATCAATTGAGTCATCTATTACATTAATTTCAAGCAATTCCCTCTCCTCTGTGCTTATTTCAGCGTTGACAGCTTTCTCTAATTTATTTTTAACCTTGTCACTAATCATTTGACTTTTACTACTACCTTGACTAACACTATCGCTAACTGTTTTACTATTGTTGTACATATTTGTTTCTTCTAACATTTTATCGCTTTTCTTGTTACATCGACTTTCAATTTTATCCACTGTAATCATTTTCAAGGTGTCCAGATTCAAGCATAAGTTGCATGCTTCCATAAAGTCTCTTCCCAATACTACATCATGACTCATAGACTCGTTTGCCACTATTATTAAATTAAAGTGTATTTTATTCAAATTTTTCATAACGTAACACAATATTTTTCCATATGTTTTCAAGGAACTTTTGTTTAATCCGTAAAATGAACTTAAAACTGGTACTTCAATAACATCTTTAGGTACTTTACTAATTTTTATAAACGAAATGGGGCTTCCCGTGTCTATGAGGCATGCTGTAATAAATTTTGATTTAGAATTGTTCATAAAATTAATTTCAAAATATCTTACATAATTGTTTTCATCCCCATTCTTGTTTTTCAGGCACTTTGCTGCAAAGTGCCCCATCTCACCACAGGCATAGCATGACCCTTTTTCGCGCTTTGGCTTCCTGCACTCTTTGGCCCAGTGTCCCTTCGAATTGCAATTGAAACAACGCAAGAGTGTGCTGTTATTATTGTTCACCGATGCCACCTTCTTGTCTGCTTCATCCATTTTCGGAAGTTTCACTTCCGCAAATGCCCGCTTTATGTGCTGGATATCTTCAAAGCATTGGATACGGGCTTGGTTACGTAGCATTTGATTCGGAATACCTTCAATGAGGAGAGCCACCAATTCTTCATCATCCATTTGTATCCCATTTGCAAGCATCACCTTATCGTCTGCATAAGCAACAAAGCTTTCGCCCGCTGTCCATTTTCGTTCCTCAAATTTTCGCCTTGCTTCTAACTTCGACTTCCTCTCACCAAACATTGATATAAGCTCAGCCGCCAACTGCTCTGTTGGTAGCAATACACGTTCAGGATCTGCATGCAACCACATGCATGCTTTTCCTTTTATCTTACTGACGATCAACATCTTTATATACGGTTCATGTATTCCATAAACGCTGGCTATATTTTTCACCTGTAGGATCCATTTGCGTGCACAGGTATCTCCCGAAAATTCATTCACTGCATCGGTTGCCATACGCAATAATAAGTCCATATTTTGCACAGCTTGTCCCACTGTACTCCGTTTATTCCCGCCAAATTCTTTGTTGCTTCTCTCACCGCTGCCGTCTTCGCTGCCGCCAACTTCGTTTTCGTCGCTATTCCCGTCGCCGCTGTTTTTGTTGCGGGCGCCGTCTGCACTGTTGTTCTTGTAACTGCGTACCGCGCTTCTGTCGTCATGTTCGCCGTTACTTTTGTTGTTGCGCACAGTGCTCTTCTCATCGCCGTCTTCGTTGCTATCTCCAGCTTCGCCGTCACTTTCGTCGTCTTTATGCTCTCCGTCTTTTGCGTTATTTCTTTTTCCTTTTTGAACATTATTATTGCTGCTTCCGTATAAATCTTCTTCCTCGCTTTTTAATAATAATTTCAATTGATTTCGCTTTTCGTTTGTTAAATTATTCAAACGCAAAATCAATTCTCTTTTTGTTCCCGTGGTCGGTTCTTTTAATTCACTCAACCACCCTTTTAACTGCTTCGTCGATGCATTGCTTATATTCATTTTTTTTTCTTTGGCTCGTGATCGGCCCACTTCTGATATTGTAGGGGTACTATAAACCCTCTTATGTAAATAAAACAGGAACGCAGGATTTAGCCTCTTAAGTTTATTCAGTACTTTTCATTTCCAACTCTAGCAATCGACTGACTCCCTCTCCGTTAGCGATCTGCATCTATGCTTGTTGCTACAGAGCCGATGTTGCGAAACAGAGAGAATGCCAACCGAAAGCGAACCATGACTTAATGTTTATACACTTAATGTTTATATGCTATGTTGCTATACTAATCTTATGTATGCGTACCTCTAGCCTACTACAATACGAACCTCCTATTCTTTGGTCCTTGATTTACGACATCCTTTGTTCTGATCTTACATCAGCGCAGCTCCTGAAACTACATCGCAGGTCATCTAGCTTATTGGCTCCCAGAGGATTCATGAAATAAAAACAAAACCATTACAAGTTTAGTTTTATTAGTAAACAGCATACGTTTTAATTAGCATTAACGATGTCGTGGCCAAGACTAGAACTGACTTAATTTCAAAAAACCATATATATAAAATTATCAAATATTATAAATTAAAAATATACTAGAAAGATTAAGTTTACTTAAAAATATTCTAAAAATATTCGGTAAATATATGTTAAAAATATTAAGCTGACAAACACTAGAAATATATACCATAAACAAAAACTATATTTGCACTGTGCCGTGTAGCTTACGTGCCACTAATGAGAATCGAGGAGAAGGGCGCAAAATTTTTATTTGCAAAATTTTCCATTTGCTTAGTTTAATTTAAATTAGTAATATTTAAAAAATATTCTAAAAATAGTTGGTATATATATGTTATAAATACTAAATTGACAAACATTAGAAATATATACCATAAACAAAAACTATATTTGCACTGTGCCGTGTAGCTTACTTGCCACTAATGAGAATCGAGGCGAAGGGCGCAAAATTTTTATTTGCAAAATTTTCCATTTGCTTAGTTTAATTTAAATTAGTAATATTTAAAAAATATTCTAAAAATATTCGGTATATATATGTTAAAAATACTAAGTTGACAAACACTAGAATATATACCATAAACAAAAACTATATTTGCGCTGTGCCGTGAAGCTTATGTGCCACTAATGAGAATCGAGGAGGAGGGCGCAAAAAAAATATTCTAAAAATATTCGGTAAATATATGTTAAAAATATTAAGTTGACAAACACTAGAAATATATACCATAAACAAAAACTATATTTGCACTGTGCTGTGTAGCTTACGTGCCACTAATGAGAATCGAGGAGGAGGGCGCAGTTTTATTTGTAAACACAATGGGCATAAGTTTTAATTAGCATTAACGATGACGTGGCCAAGAATAGAACTGACTTAATATCAAGTGGACCACGTCATCAATTCATGTATACCGTCTCTGGGACGTAGATTTCCTACGAATTGGAATTTTATATCAAATACGATATTGTCAATATTTTTACGAAGTAAATGTTATGTTCACCTTAGCATATTTAGTCATGTATGTCTATTAGCAATTATTTTAAATTTCATGTTGCTAGTTAATTACCGCTAATTAATATGAAATATTTTTGATTTTGATTGTCGATTATCAAAACCATATAAGAACTTATTTTAAAAATATAACGAATTATTTAGATACGAACCTTTTATTCCTTGGTCCTTGATTACCGACATCATTTGTGCTAATTTTACATCCAAGCAGCTCCTGAAACTACATCGCAGGTCATCTAGCTTATTGGCTCCCAGAGGATTCATGAAATAAAAACAAAACCATTACAAGTTTAGTTTTATTAGTAAACAGCATACGTTTTAATTAGCATTAACGATGTCGTGGCCAAGACTAGAACTGACTTAATTTCAAAAAACCATATATATAAAATTATCAAATATTATAAATTAAAAATATACTAGAAAGATTAAGTTTACTTAAAAATATTCTAAAAATATTCGGTAAATATATGTTAAAAATATTAAGCTGACAAACACTAGAAATATATACCATAAACAAAAACTATATTTGCACTGTGCCGTGTAGCTTACGTGCCACTAATGAGAATCGAGGAGAAGGGCGCAAAATTTTTATTTGCAAAATTTTCCATTTGCTTAGTTTAATTTAAATTAGTAATATTTAAAAAATATTCTAAAAATAGTTGGTATATATATGTTATAAATACTAAATTGACAAACATTAGAAATATATACCATAAACAAAAACTATATTTGCACTGTGCCGTGTAGCTTACTTGCCACTAATGAGAATCGAGGCGAAGGGCGCAAAATTTTTATTTGCAAAATTTTCCATTTGCTTAGTTTAATTTAAATTAGTAATATTTAAAAAATATTCTAAAAATATTCGGTATATATATGTTAAAAATACTAAGTTGACAAACACTAGAATATATACCATAAACAAAAACTATATTTGCGCTGTGCCGTGAAGCTTATGTGCCACTAATGAGAATCGAGGAGGAGGGCGCAAAAAAAATATTCTAAAAATATTCGGTAAATATATGTTAAAAATATTAAGTTGACAAACACTAGAAATATATACCATAAACAAAAACTATATTTGCACTGTGCTGTGTAGCTTACGTGCCACTAATGAGAATCGAGGAGGAGGGCGCAGTTTTATTTGTAAACACAATGGGCATAAGTTTTAATTAGCATTAACGATGACGTGGCCAAGAATAGAACTGACTTAATATCAAGTGGACCACGTCATCAATTCATGTATACCGTCTCTGGGACGTAGATTTCCTACGAATTGGAATTTTATATCAAATACGATATTGTCAATATTTTTACGAAGTAAATGTTATGTTCACCTTAGCATATTTAGTCATGTATGTCTATTAGCAATTATTTTAAATTTCATGTTGCTAGTTAATTACCGCTAATTAATATGAAATATTTTTGATTTTGATTGTCGATTATCAAAACCATATAAGAACTTATTTTAAAAATATAACGAATTATTTAGATACGAACCTTTTATTCCTTGGTCCTTGATTACCGACATCATTTGTGCTAATTTTACATCCAAGCAGCTCCTGAAACTATATCGCAGGTCATCTAGCTTATTGGCTCCCAGAGGGACATGTAATTAAAACAAAACCATTACAAGTTTAGTGTTAATTGTAAACACAATGGGCATAAGTTTTAATTAGCATTAACGATGACGCGGCCAAGAATGGAACTTACTCAATATCAAATGGACCACGTCATCAATTCATAAATACCGTCTCTGGGACGTAGATTTCCTATGAATTGGAATTTTAGTTAAAAAATTCGATATTGTCAATATATTTATGAAGTAAATTTTGTGTTCACCTTATCATAATTAGTCATGTATATCTATTAGCAATTATTTAAATTTCATGTTGCTAGTTAATTACCGCTAATTAATATGAAATATTTGTGATTTTGATTGTCGATTATCAAACCAATATAAGAATTTATTTTAAAAATATAACGAATTATTTAGATACGAACCTTTTATTCCTTGGTCCTTGATTACCGACATCATTTGTGCTAATTTTACATCCAAGCAGCTCCTGAAACTATATCGCAGGTCATCTAGCTTATTGGCTCCCAGAGGGTACATGTAATTAAAACAAAACCATTACAAGTTTAGTGTTAATTGTAAACACAATGGGCATAAGTTTTAATTAGCATTAACGATGACGTGGCCAAGAATGGAACTGACTTAATATCAAATGGACCACGTCATCAATTCATGAATACCGTCTCTGGGACGTAGATTTCCTACGAATTGGAATTTTATATTAAATACGATATTGTCAATATTTTTATGAAGTAAATTTTGTGTTCACCTTACCATATTTAGTCATGTATATCTATTAGCAATTATTTCAAATTTCATGTTGCTAGTTAATTACCGCTAATTAATATGAAATATTTTTGATTTTGATTGTCGATTATCAAAACCATATAAGAACTTATTTTAAAAATATACGAGTTATTTAAATACGAACCTCTTATTCCTTGGTCCTTGATTACCGACATCATTTGTGCTAATTTTACATCCAAGCAGCTCCTGAAACTATATCGCAGGTCATCTAGCTTATTGGCTCCCAGAGGGTACATGTAATTAAAACAAAACCATTACAAGTTTAGTTTAATTTGTAAACAGAATGGGCATAAGTTTTAATTAGCATTAACGATGACGTGGCCAAGAATAGAACTGACTTAATATCAAATGGACCACGTCATCAATATATGAATACCGTCTCTGGGACGTAGATTTCCTACGAATTGGAATTTTATATCAAATACGATATTGTCAATATTTTTACGAAGTAAATGTTATGTTCACCTTAGCATATTTAGTCATGTATGTCTATTAGCAATTATTTTAAATTTCATGTTGCTAGTTAATTACCGCTAATTAATATGAAATATTTTTGATTTTGATTGTCGATTATCAAAACCATATAAGAACTTATTTTAAAAATATAACGAATTATTTAGATACGAACCTTTTATTCCTTGGTCCTTGATTACCGACATCATTTGTGCTAATTTTACATCCAAGCAGCTCCTGAAACTATATCGCAGGTCATCTAGCTTATTGGCTCCCAGAGGGACATGTAATTAAAACAAAACCATTACAAGTTTAGTGTTAATTGTAAACACAATGGGCATAAGTTTTAATTAGCATTAACGATGACGCGGCCAAGAATGAAACTGACTCAATATCAAATGATCCACGTCATCAATTCATGAATACCGTCTCTGGGACGTAGATTTCCTATGAATTGGAATTTTAGTTAAAAAATTCGATATTGTCAATATTTTTATGAAGTAAATTTTGTGTTCACCTTAGCATATTTAGTCATGTATATCTATTAGCAATTATTTAAATTTCATGTTGCTAGGTAATTACCGCTAATTAATATGAAATATTTTTGATTTTGATTGTCGATTATCAAAACAATATAAGAACTTATTTTAAAAATATAACGAATTATTTAGATACGAACCTTTTATTCCTTGGTCCTTGATTACCGACATCATTTGTGCTAATTTTACATCCAAGCAGCTCCTGAAACTATATCGCAGGTCATCTAGCTTATTGGCTCCCAGAGGGTACATGTAATTAAAACAAAACCATTACAAGTTTAGTGTTAATTGTAAACACAATGGGCATAAGTTTTAATTAGCATTAACGATGACGTGGCCAAGAATGGAACTGACTTAATATCAAATGGACTACGTCATCAATTCATGAATACCGTCTCTGGGACGTAGATTTCCTACGAATTGGAATTTTATATTAAATACGATATTGTCAATATTTTTATGAAGTAAATTTTGTGTTCACCTTACCATATTTAGTCATGTATATCTATTAGCAATTGTTTTAAATTTCATGTTGCTAATTAATTACCGCTAATTAATATTAAATATTTTTTGATTTTGATTGTCGATTATCAAAACAACATAAGAACTTATTTTAAAAATATATTGAATTATTTAGATACGAACCTCTTATTCTTTGTTCTAATTTTACATCCGCGCAGCTCCTGAAACTACATCGCAGGTCATCTAGCTTATTGGCTCCCAGAGGGTACATGAAATTAAAACAAAACCATTACAAGTTTAGTGTTATTTGTAAACACAATGGGCATAAGTTTTAATTAGCATTAACGATGACGTGGCGAAGAATGGAACTGACTTAATATCAAATGGACCACGTCATCAATATGAATACCATCTCTGGTACGTAGATTTCCTATGAATTGGAATTTTATTTAAAAAATTCGGTATTGTCAATATTTTTATGAAGTAAATTTTGTGTTCACCCTAGCGTCTTTAGTCATGTATATCTTAGCACTTGTTTTCAATTTCATGTTGCTAGTTAATTACCGCTAATTAATATTAAATATTTTTTGATTTTGATCATCGATTGTCAAAACAACATAAGAACTTATTTTAAAAATATATCGAATTATTTATATACAAACCTCTTATTCTATGGTCCTTGATTTACGACATCCTTTGTTCTAATTTTACATCCGCGAAGCTCCTGAAACTACATCGCAGGTCATTTAGCTTATTGGCTCCCAGAGGGTACATGTAATTAAAACAAAACCATTACAAGTTTAGTTTTATTTGTAAACAGAATGGGCATAAGTTTTAATTAGCATTAACGATGACGTGGCCAAGAATAGAACTGACTTAATATCAAATGGACCACGTCATCAATATATGAATACCGTCTCTGGGACGTAGATTTCCTACGAATTGGAATTTTATATTAAATTCGATATTGTCAATAATTTTATGAAGTAATTTTTGTGTTCACCTCAGCATCATTAGTCATGTATTAGCAAGTGTGTCAAATTTCATGTTGCTAGTTAAGTACCGCTAATTATTATTAAATATTTTTTGATTTTGATTGTCTATAATCAAAACAACATAAGAACTTATTTTAAAAATATAACGAATTATTTAGATACGAACCTCCTATTCTTTGGTCCTTGATTTACGACATCCTTTGTTCTGATTTTACATCAGCGCAGCTCCTGAAACTACATCGCAGGTCACCTAGCTTATTGGCTCCCAGAGGATTCATGAAATAAAAACAAAACCATTACAAGTTTAGTTTTATTAGTAAACAGCATACGTTTTAATTAGCATTAACGATGTCGTGGCCAAGACTAGAACTGACTTAATTTCAAAAAACCATATATATAAAATTATCAAATATTATAAATTAAAAATATACTAGAAAGGTTAAGTTTACTTAAAAATATTCTAAAAATATTCGGTAAATATATGTTAAAAATATTAAGCTGACAAACACTAGAAATATATACCATAAACAAAAACTATATTTGCACTGTGCCGTGTAGCTTACGTGCCACTAATGAGAATCGAGGCGAAGGGCGCAAAATTTTTATTTGCAAAATTTTCCATTTGCTTAGTTTAATTTAAATTAGTAATATTTAAAAAATATTCTAAAAATAGTTGGTATATATATGTTAAAAATACTAAATTGACAAACACTAGAAATATATACCACAAACAAAAACTATATTTGCACTCTGCCGTGTAGCTTACTTGCCACTAATGAGAATCGAGGCGAAGGGCACAAAATTTTTATTTGCAAAATTTTCCATTTGCTTAGTTTAATTTAAATTAGTAATATTTAAAAAATATTCTAAAAATATTCGGTATATATATGTTAAAAATACTAAGGTGACAAACACTAGAATATATACCATAAACAAAAACTATATTTGCACTGTGCCGTGAAGCTTACGTGCCACTAATGAGAATCGAGGAGGAGGGCGCAAAAAAAATATTCTAAAAATATTCGGTAAATATATGTTAAAAATATTAAGTTAACAAACACTAGAAATATATACCATAAACAAAAACTATATTTGCACTGTGCTGTTTAGCTTTCGTGCCACTAATGAGAATCGAGGAGGAGGGCGCAGTTTTATTTGTAAACACAATGGGCATAAGTTCTAATTAGCATTAACGATGACGTGGCCAAGAATAGAACTGACTTAATATCAAATGGACCACGTCATCAATTCATGAATACCGTCTCTGGGACGTAGATTTCCTACGAATTGGAATTTTATATCAAATACGCTATTGTCAATATTTTTACGAAGTAAATGTTATGTTCACCTTAGCATATTTAGTCATATATGTCTATGAGCAATTATTTTAAATTTCATGTTGCTAGTTAATTACCGCTAATTAATATGAAATATTTTTGATTTTGATTGTCGATTATCAAAACCATATAAGAACTTATTTTAAAAATATAACGAATTATTTAGATACGAACCTTTTATTCCTTGGTCCTTGATTACCGACATCATTTGTGCTAATTTAACATCCAAGCAGCTCCTGAAACTATATCGCAGGTCATCTAGCTTATTGGCTCCCAGAGGGACATGTAATTAAAACAAAACCATTACAAGTTTAGTGTTAATTGTAAACACAATGGTCATAAGTTTTAATTAGCTTTAACGATGACGCGGCCAAGAATGAAACTGACTCAATATCAAATGGACCACGTCATCAATTCATGAATACCGTCTCTGGTACGTAGATTTCCTATGAATTGGAATTTTATTTAAAAAATTCGGTATTGTCAATATTTTATGAAGTAAATTTTGTGTTCACCCTAGCGTCTTTAGTCATGTATATCTTAGCACTTGTTTTCAATTTCATGTTGCTAGTTATTTACCGCTAATTAATATTAAATATTTTTTGATTTTGATCATCGATTGTCAAAACAACATAAGAACTTATTTTAAAAATATATCGAATTATTTAGATACAAACCTCTTATTCTATGGTCCTTGATTTACGACATCCTTTGTTCTAATTTTACATCCGCGAAGCTCCTGAAACTACATTGCAGGTCATCTAGCTTATTGGCTCCCAGAGGGTACATGTAATTAAAACAAAACCATTACAAGTTTAGTTTTATTTGTAAACAGAATGGGCATAAGTTTTAATTAGCATTAACGATGACGTGGCCAAGAATGGAACTAACTTAATATCAAATGGACCACGTCATCAATATATGAATACCATCTCTGGTACGTAGATTTCCTATGAATTATAATTTTATGAAGTAAATTTTGTGTTCACCTCAGCATCATTAGTCATGTATTAGCAAGTGTTTCAAATTTCATGTTGCTAGTTAAGTACCGCTAATTAATATTAAATATTTTTTGATTTTGATTGTCGATTATAAAAACAACATAAGAACTTATTTTAAAAATATATCGAATTATTTAGATACGAACCTCTTATTCTTTGTTCTAATTTTACATCCGCGCAGCTCCTGAAACTACATCGCAGGTCATCTAGCGTATTGGCTTCCAGAGGGATCTTATAATTGAAACTAAACCATTATAACTTTCACAGTAGCATATTTTGTTATGTATATCTAAGTTTTAATTAGCATTAACGATGTCGTGGCCAAAAATGGAACTGACTTAATATCAAATGGACCACGTCATCAATTCATGAATACCGTCTCTGGGACGTAGATTTACTACGAATTGGAATTTTATATCAAATACGATATTGTCAATATTTTTATGAAGTAAATTTTGTGTACACCTTACCATATTTAGTCATGTATATCTATTAGCAATTGTTTTAAATTTCATGTTGCTAATTAATTACCGCTAATTAATATTAAATATTTTTTAATTTTGATTGTCGATTATCAAAACAACATAAGAACTTATTTTAAAAATATATCGAATTATTTAGATACGAACCTCTTATTCTTTGTTCTAATTTTACATCCGCGCAGCTCCTGAAACTACATCGCAGGTCATCTAGCTTATTGGCTCCCAGAGGGTACATGAAATTAAAACAAAACCATTACAAGTTTAGTGTTATTTGTAAACACAATGGGCATAAGTTTTAATTAGCATTAACGATGACGTGGCCAAGAATAGAACTGACTTAATATCAAATGGACCACGTCATCAATATACGAATACCGTCTCTGGGACGTAGATTTCCTACGAATTGGAATTTTATATTAAATTCGATATTGTCAATAATTTTATGAAGTAAATTTTGTGTTCACCTCAGCATCATTAGTCGTGTATTAGCAAGTGTGTCAAATTTCATGTTGCTAATTAATTACCGCTAATTAATATTAAATATTTTTTGATTTTGATTGTCGATTATCAAAACAACATAAGAACTTATTTTAAAAATATATCGAATTATTTAGATACGAACCTCTTATTCTTTGTTCTAATTTTACATCCGCGCAGCTCCTGAAACTACATCGCAGGTCATCTAGCTTATTGGCTCCCAGAGGGTACATGAAATTAAAACAAAACCATTACAAGTTTAGTGTTATTTGTAAACACAATGGGCATAAGTTTTAATTAGCATTAACGATGACGTGGCCAAGAATGGAACTGACTTACCATAATATCAAATGGACCACGTCATCAATATGAATACCATCTCTGGTACGTAGATTTCCTATGAATTGGAATTTTATTTAAAAAATTCGGTATTGTCAATATTTTTATGAAGTAAATTTTGTGTTCACCCTAGCGTCTTTAGTCATGTATATCTTAGCACTTGTTTTCAATTTCATGTTGCTAGTTAATTACCGCTAATTAATATTAAATATTTTTGATTTTGATCATCGATTGTCAAAACAACATAAAAACTTATTTTAAAAATATATCGAATTATTTAGATACAAACCTCTTATTCTATGGTCCTTGATTTACGACATCCTTTGTTCTAATTTTACATCCGCGAAGCTCCTGAAACTACATCGCAGGTCATCTAGCTTATTGGCTCCCAGAGGGTACATGAAATTAAAACAAATCCATTACAAGTTTAGTGTTATTTGTAAACACAATGGGCATAAGTTTTAATTAGCATTAACGATGACGTGGCCAAGAATGGAACTAACTTAATATCAAATGGACCACGTCATCAATATATGAATACCATCTCTGGTACGTAGATTTCCTATGAATTATAATTTTATGAAGTAAATTTTGTGTTCACCTCAGCATCATTAGTCATGTATTAGCAAGTGTTTCAAATTTCATGTTGCTAGTTAAGTACCGCTAATTAATATTAAATATTTTTTGATTTTGATTGTCTATAATCAAAACAACATAAGAACTTATTCTAAAAATATAACGAATTATTTAGATACGAACCTCTTATTCTTTGGTCCTTGATTTACGACATCATTTGTTCTAATTTTACATCCGCGCAGCTCCTGAAACTACATCGCAGGTCATCTAGCTTATTGGCTCCCAGAGGGTACATGAAATTGAAACAAAACCATTACAAGTTTAGTGTTAATTGTAAAAACAATGGGCATACGTTTTAATTAGCATTAACGATGACGTGGCCAAGAATGGAACTGACTTAATATCAAATGGACCACGTCATCAATTCATGAATACCGTCTCTGGGACGTAGATTTACTACGAATTGGAATTTTATATCAAATACGATATTGTCAATATTTTTATGAAGTAAATTTTGTGTACACCTTAGCATATATAGTCATGTATATCTATTAGCAATTGTTTTAAATTTCATGTTGCTAATTAATTACCGCTAATTAATATTAAATATTTTTTGATTTTGATTGTCGATTATCAAAACAACATAAGAACTTATTTTAAAAATATATCGAATTATTTAGATACGAACCTCTTATTCTTTGTTCTAATTTTACATCCGCGAAGCTCCTGAAACTACATCGCAGGTCATCTAGCTTATTGGCTCCCAGAGGGTACATGTAATTAAAACAAAACCATTACAAGTTTAGTTTTATTTGTAAACGGAATGGGCATAAGTTTTAATTAGCATTAACGATGACGTGGCCAAGATAAGAACTGACTTAATATCAAATGGACCACGTCATCAATATATGAATACCGTCTCTGGGACGTAGATTTCCTACGAATTGGAATTTTATATTAAATTCGATATTGTCAATAATTTTATGAAGTAAATTTTGTGTTCACCTCAGCATCATTAGTCATGTATTAGCAAGTGTGTCAAATTTCATGTTGCTAGTTAAGTACCGCTAATTAATATTAAATATTTTTTGATTTTGATTGTCTATAATCAAAACAACATAAGAACTTATTCTAAAAATATATCGAATTATTTAGATACGAACCTCTTATTCTTTGGTAATTGATTTACGACATCATTTGTTCTAATTTTACATCCGCGCAGCTCCTGAAACTACATCGCGGGTCATCTAGCTTATTGGCTCACAGAGGGTACATGAAATTAAAACAAAACCATTACAAGTTTAGTGTTATTTGTAAACACAATGGGCATAAGTTTTAATTAGCATTAACGATGACGTGGCCAAGAATGGAACTAACTTAATATCAAATGGACCACGTCATCAATATATGAATACCATCTCCGGTACGTAGATTTCCTATGAATTATAATTTTATGAAGTAAATTTTGTGTTCACCTCAGCATCATTAGTCATGTATTAGCAAGTGTTTCAAATTTCATGTTGCTAGTTAAGTACCGCTAATTAATATTAAATATTTTTTGATTTTGATCATCGATTGTCAAAACAACATAAGAACTTATTTTAAAAATATATCGAATTATTTAGATACAAACCTCTTATTCTATGGTCCTTGATTTACGACATCCTTTGTTCTAATTTTACATCCGCGAAGCTCCTGAAACTACATCGCAGGTCATCTAGCTTATTGGCTCCCAGAGGGTACATGTAATTAAAACAAAACCATTACAAGTTTAGTTTTATTTGTAAACAGAATGGGCATAAGTTTTAATTAGCATTAACGATGACGTGGCCAAGAATGGAACTAACTTAATATCAAATGGACCACGTCATCAATATATGAATACCATCTCCGGTACGTAGATTTCCTATGAATTATAATTTTATGAAGTAAATTTTGTGTTCACCTCAGCATCATTAGTCATGTATTAGCAAGTATTTCAAATTTCATGTTGCTAGTTAAGTACCGCTAATTAATATTAAATATTTTTTGATTTTGATCATCGATTGTCAAAACAACATAAAAACTTATTTTAAAAATATATCGAATTATTTAGATACAAACCTCTTATTCTATGGTCCTTGATTTACGACATCCTTTGTTCTAATTTTACATCCGCGCAGCTCCTGAAACTACATCGCAAGTCATCTAGCTTATTGGCTCCCAGAGGATACAGGAACAGAACAAAACCGTTACAAGTTTGTGTTATGTGTAAACACAATGGGCATAAGTTTTAATTAGCATTAACGATGACGTGGCCAAGAATGGAACTGACTTAATATCAAATGGACCACGTCATCAATATATGAATATCATCTCTGGTACGTAGATTTCCTATGAATTGGAATTTTATTTAAAAAATTCGGTATTGTCAATATTTTTATGAAGTAAATTTTGTGTTCACCTTAGCGTCTTTAGTCATGTATATCTTAGCACTTGTTTTCAATTTCATGTTGCTAGTTAATTACCGCTAATTAATATTAAATATTTTTTGATTTTGATCATCGATTGTCAAAACAACATAAGAACTTATTTTAAAAATATATCGAATTATTTAGATACAAACCTCTTATTCTATGGTCCTTGATTTTCGACATCCTTTGTTCTAATTTTACATCCGCGCAGCTCCTGAAACTACATCGCAGGTCATCTAGCTTATTGGCTCCCAGAGGGTACATGAAATTGAAACAAAACCATTACAAGTTTAGTTTTATTTGTAAACAGAATGGGCATAAGTTTTAATTAGCATTAACGATGACGTGGCCAAGAATGGAACTAACTTAATATCAAATGGACCACGTCATCAATATATGAATACCATCTCCGGTACGTAGATTTCCTATGAATTATAATTTTATGAAGTAAATTTTGTGTTCACCTCAGCATCATTAGTCATGTATTAGCAAGTGTTTCAAATTTCATGTTGCTAGTTAAGTACCGCTAATTAATATTAAATATTTTTTGATTTTGATTGTCTATAATCAAAACAACATAAGAACTTATTCTAAAAATATAACGAATTATTTAGATACGAACCTCTTATTCTTTGGTCCTTGATTTACGACATCATTTGTTCTAATTTTACATCCGCGCAGCTCCTGAAACTACATCGCAGGTCATCTAGCTTATTGGCTCCCAGAGGGTACATGAAATTGAAACAAAACCATTACAAGTTTAGTGTTAATTGTAAAAACAATGGGCATACGTTTTAATTAGCATTAACGATGACGTGGCCAAGAATGGAACTGACTTAATATCAAATGGACCACGTCATCAATTCATGAATACCGTCTCTGGGACGTAGATTTACTACGAATTGGAATTTTATATCAAATACGATATTGTCAATATTTTTATGAAGTAAATTTTGTGTACACCTTAGCATATATAGTCATGTATATCTATTAGCAATTGTTTTAAATTTCATGTTGCTAATTAATTACCGCTAATTAATATTAAATATTTTTTGATTTTGATTGTCGATTATCAAAACAACATAAGAACTTATTTTAAAAATATATCGAATTATTTAGATACGAACCTCTTATTCTTTGTTCTAATTTTACATCCGCGAAGCTCCTGAAACTACATCGCAGGTCATCTAGCTTATTGGCTCCCAGAGGGTACATGTAATTAAAACAAAACCATTACAAGTTTAGTTTTATTTGTAAACGGAATGGGCATAAGTTTTAATTAGCATTAACGATGACGTGGCCAAGATAAGAACTGACTTAATATCAAATGGACCACGTCATCAATATATGAATACCGTCTCTGGGACGTAGATTTCCTACGAATTGGAATTTTATATTAAATTCGATATTGTCAATAATTTTATGAAGTAAATTTTGTGTTCACCTCAGCATCATTAGTCATGTATTAGCAAGTGTGTCAAATTTCATGTTGCTAGTTAAGTACCGCTAATTAATATTAAATATTTTTTGATTTTGATTGTCTATAATCAAAACAACATAAGAACTTATTCTAAAAATATATCGAATTATTTAGATACGAACCTCTTATTCTTTGGTAATTGATTTACGACATCATTTGTTCTAATTTTACATCCGCGCAGCTCCTGAAACTACATCGCGGGTCATCTAGCTTATTGGCTCACAGAGGGTACATGAAATTAAAACAAAACCATTACAAGTTTAGTGTTATTTGTAAACACAATGGGCATAAGTTTTAATTAGCATTAACGATGACGTGGCCAAGAATGGAACTAACTTAATATCAAATGGACCACGTCATCAATATATGAATACCATCTCCGGTACGTAGATTTCCTATGAATTATAATTTTATGAAGTAAATTTTGTGTTCACCTCAGCATCATTAGTCATGTATTAGCAAGTGTTTCAAATTTCATGTTGCTAGTTAAGTACCGCTAATTAATATTAAATATTTTTTGATTTTGATCATCGATTGTCAAAACAACATAAGAACTTATTTTAAAAATATATCGAATTATTTAGATACAAACCTCTTATTCTATGGTCCTTGATTTACGACATCCTTTGTTCTAATTTTACATCCGCGAAGCTCCTGAAACTACATCGCAGGTCATCTAGCTTATTGGCTCCCAGAGGGTACATGTAATTAAAACAAAACCATTACAAGTTTAGTTTTATTTGTAAACAGAATGGGCATAAGTTTTAATTAGCATTAACGATGACGTGGCCAAGAATGGAACTAACTTAATATCAAATGGACCACGTCATCAATATATGAATACCATCTCCGGTACGTAGATTTCCTATGAATTATAATTTTATGAAGTAAATTTTGTGTTCACCTCAGCATCATTAGTCATGTATTAGCAAGTATTTCAAATTTCATGTTGCTAGTTAAGTACCGCTAATTAATATTAAATATTTTTTGATTTTGATCATCGATTGTCAAAACAACATAAAAACTTATTTTAAAAATATATCGAATTATTTAGATACAAACCTCTTATTCTATGGTCCTTGATTTACGACATCCTTTGTTCTAATTTTACATCCGCGCAGCTCCTGAAACTACATCGCAAGTCATCTAGCTTATTGGCTCCCAGAGGATACAGGAACAGAACAAAACCGTTACAAGTTTTGTGTTATGTGTAAACACAATGGGCATAAGTTTTAATTAGCATTAACGATGACGTGGCCAAGAATGGAACTGACTTAATATCAAATGGACCACGTCATCAATATATGAATATCATCTCTGGTACGTAGATTTCCTATGAATTGGAATTTTATTTAAAAAATTCGGTATTGTCAATATTTTTATGAAGTAAATTTTGTGTTCACCTTAGCGTCTTTAGTCATGTATATCTTAGCACTTGTTTTCAATTTCATGTTGCTAGTTAATTACCGCTAATTAATATTAAATATTTTTTGATTTTGATCATCGATTGTCAAAACAACATAAGAACTTATTTTAAAAATATATCGAATTGTTTAGATACAAACCTCTTATTCTATGGTCCTTGATTTACGACATCCTTTGTTCTAATTTTACATCCGCGCAGCTCCTGAAACTACATCGTAGGTCATCTAGCTTATTGGCTCCCAGAGGGTACATGTAATTAAAACAAAACCATTACAAGTTTAGTGTTATTTGTAAACAGAATGGGCATAAGTTTTAATTAGCATTAACGATGACGTGGCCAAGAATAGAACTGACTTAATATCAAATGGACCACGTTATCAATATATGAATACCGTCTCTGGGACGTAGATTTCCCACGAATTGGAATTGGAATATTGTCAATAATTTCATGAAGTAAATTTTGTGTTCACCTCAGCATCATTAGTCATGTATTAGCAAGTGTTTCAAATTTCATGTTGCTAGTTAAGTACCGCTAATTAATATTAAATATTTTTTGATTTTGATTGTCTATAATCAAAACAACATAAGAACTTATTTTAAAAATGTAACGAATTTTTTAGATATAAACCTCTTATTCTTTGGTCCTTGATTTACGACATCCTTTGTTCTAATTTTACATCCGCGCAGCTCCTGAAACTACAGCGCAGGTCATCTAGCTTATTGGCTCCCAGAGGATACATGAAATTAAAACAAAACCATTACAAGTTTAGTTTTATTAGTAAACAGCATACGTTTTAATTAGCATTAACGATGTCGTGGCCAAGAATGGAACTGACTTAATATCAAATGGACCACGTCATCAATTCATGAATACCGTCTCTGGTATGTAGATTTCCTACGAATTGGAATTTTATATCAAAAACGATATTGTCAATATTTTTACGAAGTAAATTTTGGTACACCTTAGCATATATAGTCATGTATATCTATTAGCAATTGTTTTAAATTTCATGTTGCTAGTTAATTACCGCTAATTAATATAAAATATTTTTTGATTTTGATTGTCGATTATCCAAACAACATAAGAACTTATTTTAAAAATATATCGAATTATTTAGATACGAACCTCTTATTCTTTGTTCTTATTTTACATCCGCGCAGCTCCTGAAACTACATCGCAGGTCATCTAGCTTATTGGCTCCCAGAGGGTACATGTAATTAAAAAAAAACCATTACAAGTTTAGTTTTATTTGTAAACAGAATGGGCATAAGTTTTAATTAGCATTAACGATGACGTGGCCAAGAATAGAACTGACTTAATATCAAATGGACCACGTCATCAATATACGAATACCGTCTCTGGGACGTAGATTTCCTACGAATTGGAATTTTATATTAAATTCGATATTGTCAATAATTTTATGAAGTAAATTTTGTGTTCACCTCAGCATCATTAGTCACGTATTAGCAAGTGTTTCAAATTTCATGTTGCTTGTTAAGTACCGCTAATTAATATTAAATATTTTTTGATTTTGATTGTCTATAATCAAAACAACATAAGAACTCATTTTAAAAATATAACGAATTATTTAGATATAAACCTCTTATTCTTTGGTCCTTGATTTATGACATCCTTTTCGCTGATTGTATATTCGGATAGCTCCTAATATTACATCGTAGGTCATGTAGCGTATTGGCTTCCAGAGGGATCTTATAATTGAAACTAAACCATTATAACTTTCACAGTAGCATATTTTGTTATGTATATCTAAGTTTTAATTAGCATTAACGATGTCGTGGCCAAAAATGGAACTGACTTAATATCAAATGGACCACGTCATCAATTCATGAATACCGTCTCTGGGACGTAGATTTCCTACGAATTGGAATTTTATATTAAATTCGATATTGTCAATAATTTTATGAAGTAAATTTTGTGTTCACCTCAGCATCATTAGTCATGTATTAGCAAGTGTTTCAAATTTCATGTTGCTAGTTAAGTACCGCTAATTAATATTAAATATTTTTTGATTTTGATTGTCTATAATCAAAACAACATAAGAACTTATTTTAAAAATATAACGAATTATTTAAATACAAACCTCTTATTCTTTGGTCCTTGATTTACGACATCCTTTGTTCTAATTTTACATCCGCGCAGCTCCTGAAACTACATCGCAGGTCATCTAGCTTATTGGCTCCCAGAGGGTATATGAAATTAAAACAAAACCATTACAAGTTTAGTGTTATTTGTAAACACAATGGGCATAAGTTTTAATTAGCATTAACGATGACGTGGCCAAGAACGGAACTGACTTAATATCAAATGGACCACGTCATCAATTTATGAATACCGTCTCTGGGACGTAGCTTTCCTACGAATTGGAATTTTATATTAAATTCGATATTGTCAATAATTTTATGAAGTAAATTTTGTGTTCACCTCAGCATCATTAGTCACGTATTAGCAAGTGTTTCAAATTTCATGTTGCTTGTTAAGTACCGCTAATTAATATTAAATATTTTTTGATTTTGATTGTCTATAATCAAAACAACATAAGAACTTATTTTAAAAATATAACGAATTATTTAGATATAAACCTCTTATTCTTTGGTCCTCGATTTATGACATCCTTTTCGCTGATTGTATATTCGGATAGCTCCTAATATTACATCGTAGGTCATCTAGCGTATTGGCTTCCAGAGGGATCTTATAATTGAAACTAAACCATTATAACTTTCACAGTAGCATATTTTGTTATGTGTATCTAAGTTTTAATTAGCATTAACGATGACGTGGCCAAGAATGGAACTGACTTAATATCAAATGGACCACGTCATCAATATATGAATACCATCTCTGGTACGTAGATTTCCTATGAATTGGAATTTTATTTAAAAAATTCGGTATTGTCAATATTTTTATGAAGTAAATTTTGTGTTCACCCTAGCGTCTTTAGTCATGTATATCTTAGCATTTGTTTTCAATTTCATGTTGCAAGTTAATTACCGCTAATTAATATTAAATATTTTTTGATTTTGATCATCGATTGTCAAAACATCATAAGAACTTATTTTAAAAATATATCGAATTATTTAGATATAAACCTCTTATTCTATGGTCCTTGATTTACGACATCCTTTGTTCTAATTTTACATCCGCGCAGTTCCTGAAACTACATCGCAGGTCATCTAGCTTATTGGCTCCCAGAGGGTACATGTAATTAAAACAAAACCATTACAAGTTTAGTTTTATTTGTAAACAGAATGGGCATAAGTTTTAATTAGCATTAACGATGACGTGGCCAAGAATAGAACTGACTTAATATCAAATGAACCACGTTATCAATATACGAATACCGTCTCTGGGACGTAGATTTCCTACGAATTGGAATTTTATATTAAATTCGATATTGTCAATAATTTTATAAAGTAAATTTTGTGTTCACCTCAGCATCATTAGTCATGTATTAGCAAGTGTTTCAAATTATTTAGATACAAACCTCTTATTCTTTGGTCCTTGATTTACGACATCCTTTGTTCTAATTTTACATCCGCGCAGCTTCTGAAACTACATCGCAGGTCATCTAGCTTATTGGCTCCCAGAGGGTACATGAAATTAAAACAAAACCATTACAAGTTTAGTGTTATTTGTAAACACAATGGGCATAAGTTTTAATTAGAATTAACGATGACGTGGCCAAGAATGGAACTGACTTAATATCAAATGGACCACATCATCAATATATGAATACCATCTCTGGTACGTTGATTTGCTATGAATTGGAATTTTATTGAAAAAATTCGGTATTGCCAATATTTTTATGAAGTAAATTTTGTGTTCACCTTAGCGTCTTTAGTCATGTATATCTTAGCACTTGTTTTCAATATCATGTTGCTAGTTAATTACCGCTAAGTAATATTAAATATTTTTTGATTTTGATCATCGATTGTCAAAACAACATAAGAACTTATTTTAAAAATATATCGAATTATTTAGATACAAACCTCTTATTCTATGGTCCTTGATTTACGACATCCTTTGTTCTAATTTTACATCCGCGCAGCTCCTGAAACTACATCGCAGGTCATCTAGCTTATTGGCTCCCAGAGGGTACATGTAATTAAAACAAAACCATTACAAGTTTAGTGTTATTTGTAAACACAATGGGCATAAGTTTTAATTAGCATTAACGATGACGTGGCCAAGAATAGAACTGACTTAATATCAAATGGACCACGTTATCAATATATGAATACCGTCTCTGGGACGTAGCTTTCCTACGAATTGGAATTTTATATTAAATTCGATATTGTCAATAATTTTATGAAGTAAATTTTGTGTTCACCTCAGCATCATTAGTCACGTATTAGCAAGTGTTTCAAATTTCATGTTGCTTGTTAAGTACCGCTAATTAATATTAAATATTTTTTGATTTTGATTGTCTATAATCAAAACAACATAAGAACTTATTTTAAAAATATAACGAATTATTTAGATATAAACCTCTTATTCTTTGGTCCTTGATTTATGACATCCTTTTCGCTGATTGTATATTCGGATAGCTCCTAATATTACATCGTAGGTCATCTAGCGTATTGGCTTCCAGAGGGATCTTATAATTGAAACTAAACCATTATAACTTTCACAGTAGCATATTTTGTTATGTATATCTAAGTTTTAATTAGCATTAACGATGACGTGGCCAAGAATGGAACTGACTTAATATCAAATGGACCACGTCATCAATATATGAATACCATCTCTGGTACGTAGATTTCCTATGAATTGGAATTTATTTAAAAAATTCGGTATTGTCAATATTTTTATGAAGTAAGTTTTGTGTTCACCTTAGCGTCTTTAGTCATGTATATCTTAGCACTTGTTTTCAATTTCATGTTGCTAGTTAATTACCGCTAATTAATATTAAATATTTTTTAATTTTGATCATCGATTGTCAAAACAACATAAGAACTTATTTTAAAAATATATCGAATTATTTAGATACAAACCTCTTATTCTATGGTCCTTGATTTACGACATCATTTGTTCTAATTTTACATCCGCGCAGCTCCTGAAACTACATCGCAGGTCATCTAGCTTATTGGCTCCCAGAGGGTACATGAAATTAAAACAAAACCATTACAAGTTTAGTTTTATTTGTAAACAGAATGGGCATAAGTTTTAATTAGCATTAACGATGACGTGGCCAAGAATAGAACTGACTTAATATCAAATGGACCACGTCATCAATATACGAATACCGTCTCTGGGACGTAGATTTCCTACGAATTGGAATTTTATATTAAATTCGATATTGTCAATAATTTTATGAAGTAAATTTTGTGTTCACCTCAGCATCATTAGTCACGTATTAGCAAGTGTTTCAAATTTCATGTTGCTTGTTAAGTACCGCTAATTAATATTAAATATTTTTTGATTTTGATTGTCTATAATCAAAACAACATAAGAACTCATTTTAAAAATATAACGAATTATTTAGATATAAACCTCTTATTCTTTGGTCCTTGATTTATGACATCCTTTTCGCTGATTGTATATTCGGATAGCTCCTAATATTACATCGTAGGTCATGTAGCGTATTGGCTTCCAGAGGGATCTTATAATTGAAACTAAACCATTATAACTTTCACAGTAGCATATTTTGTTATGTATATCTAAGTTTTAATTAGCATTAACGATGTCGTGGCCAAAAATGGAACTGACTTAATATCAAATGGACCACGTCATCAATTCATGAATACCGTCTCTGGGACGTAGATTTCCTATGAATTGGAATTTTAGTTAAAAAATTCGATATTGTCAATATTTTTATGAAGTAAATTTTGTGTTCACCTTGGCATATTTAGTCATGTATATCTGCTAGCAATTATTTAAATTTCATGTTGCTAGTTAATTACCGCTAATTAATATAAAATTTTTTTAATTTTGATTGTCGATTATCAAAACAATATAAGAACTTATTTTAAAAATATATCGAATTATTTAGATACGAACCTCTTATTCTTTGGTCCTTGATTTACGACATCCTTTGTTCTAATTTACATCCGCGCAGCTCCTGAAACTACATCGCAGGTCATCTAGCTTATTGGCTCCCAGAGGGTACATGAAATTAAAACAAAACCATTACAAGTTTAGTGTTATTTGTAAACACAATGGGCATTAGTTTTAATTAGCATTAAGGATGGCGTGGCCAAGAATAGAACTGACTTAATATCAAATGGACCACGTCATCAATTTATGAATACCGTCTCTGGGACGTAGAGTTCCTACGAATTGGAATTTTATTTAAAAAATTCGGTATTGTCAATATTTTTATAAAGTAAATTTTGTGTTCACCTTAGCGTCTTTAGTCATGTATATCTTAGCACTTGTTTTCAATTTCATGTTGCTAGTTAATTACCGCTAATTAATATTAAATATTTTTTGATTTTGATCATCGATTGTCAAAACAACATAAGAACTTATTTTAAAAATATATCGAATTATTTAGATACGAACCTCTTATTCTTTGGTCCTTGATTTACGACATCCTTTGTTCTAATTTTGCATCCGCGCAGCTCCTGAAACTACATCGCAGGTCATCTAGCTTATTGGCTCCCAGAGGATACAGGAACAGAACATAACCATTACAAGTTTAGTTTTATTACTAAACAGCATACGTTTTAATTAGCATTAACGATGACGTGGCCAAGACTAGAACTGACTTAATTTCAAAAAACATTATATATAAAATTATCAAAATTATAGTGTTATTTGTAAACACAATGGGCATAAGTTTTAATTAGCATTAACGATGACGTGGCCAAGAATAGAACTGACTTAATATCAAATGGACCACGTTATCAATATATGAATACCGTCTCTGGGACGTAGCTTTCCTACGAATTGGAATTTATATTAAATTCGATATTGTCAATAATTTTATGAAGTAAATTTTGTGTTCACCTCAGCATCATTAGTCACGTATTAGCAAGTGTTTCAAATTTCATGTTGCTTGTTAAGTACCGCTAATTAATATTAAATATTTTTTGATTTTGATTGTCTATAATCAAAACAACATAAGAACTTATTTTAAAAATATAACGAATTATTTAGATACAAACCTCCTGTTCTTTGGTCCTTGATTTATGACATCCTTTTCGCTGATTGTATATTCGGATAGCTCCTAATATTACATCGTAGGTCATCTAGCGTATTGGCTTCCAGAGGGATCTTATAATTGAAACTAAACCATTATAACTTTCACAGTAGCATATTTTGTTATGTATATCTAAGTTTTAATTAGCATTAACGATGACGTAGCCAAGAATGGAACTGACTTAATATCAAATGGACCACGTCATCAATATATGAATACCATCTCTGGTACGTAGATTTCCTATGAATTGGAATTTATTTAAAAAATTCGGTATTGTCAATATTTTTATGAAGTAAATTTTGTGTTCACCTTAGCGTCTTTAGTCATGTATATCTTAGCACTTGTTTTCAATTTCATGTTGCTAGTTAATTACCGCTAATTAATATTAAATATTTTTGATTTTGATCATCGATTGTCAAAACAACATAAGAACTTATTTTAAAAATATATCGAATTATTTAGATACAAACCTCTTATTCTATGGTCCTTGATTTACGACATCATTTGTTCTAATTTTACATCCGCGCAGCTCCTGAAACTACATCGCAGGTCATCTAGCTTATTGGCTCCCAGAGGGTACATGAAATTAAAACAAAACCATTACAAGTTTAGTTTTATTTGTAAACAGAATGGGCATAAGTTTTAATTAGCATTAACGATGACGTGGCCAAGAATGGAACTAACTTAATATCAAATGGACCACGTCATCAATTTATGAATACCGTCTCTGGGACGTAGATTTCCTACGAATTGGAATTTTATTTAAAAAATTCGGTTTGTCAATATTTTTATGAAGTAAATTTTGTGTTCACCTCAGCATCATTAGTCATGTATTAGCAAGTGTTTCAAATTTCATGTTGCTAGTTAAGTACCGCTAATTAATATTAAATATTTTTTGATTTTGATTGTCTATAATCAAAACAACATAAGAACTTATTTTAAAAATATAACGAATTATTTAGATACGAACCTCTTATTCTTTGGTCCTTGATTTACGACATCCTTTGTTCTAATTTTACATCCGCGCAGCTCCTGAAACTACATCGCAGGTCATCTAGCTTATTGGCTCCCAGAGGGTACATGAAATTAAAACAAAACCATTACAAGTTTAGTGTTATTTGTAAACACAATGGGCATAAGTTTTAATTAGCATTAACGATGACGTGGCCAAAAATGGAACTGACTTAATATCAAATGGACCACGTCATCAATATATGAATACCATCTCTGGTACGTAGATTTCCTATGAATTGAAATTTTATTTAAAAAATTCGGTTTGTCAATATTTTTATGAAGTAAATTTTGTGTACACCTTAGCGTCTTTAGTCATGTATATCTTAGCACTTGTTTTCAATTTCATGTTGCTAGTTAATTACCGCTAATTAATATTAAATATTTTTTGATTTTGATTGTCTAAAATCAAAACAACATAAGAACTTATTTTAAAAATATATCGAATTATTTAGATACGAACCTCTTATTCTTTGGTCCTTGATTTACGACATCCTTTGTTCTAATTTTACATCCGCGCAGCTCCTGAAACTACATCGCAGCTCATCTAGCTTATTGGCTCCCAGAGGATACAGGAACAGAACAAAACCATTACAAGTTTAGTTTTATTAGTAAACAGCATAAGTTTTAATTAGCATTAACGATGTCGTGGCCAAGACTAGAAATGACTTAATTTCAAAAAACATTATATATAAAATTATCAAATATTTTAAATTAAAAATATACTAGAAAGATTAAGTTAACTTAAAAATATTCTAAAAATATTCGGTAAATATATGTTAAAAATATTAAGTTGACAAACACTAGAAATATATACTAGAAACAAAAACTATTTTTGCACTGTGCTGTGTAGCTTACGTGCCACTAATGAGAATCGAGGAGGAGGGCGCAGTTTTATTTGTAAACACAATGGGCATAAATTTTAATTAGCATTAACGATGACGTGGCCAAGAATAGAACTGACTTAATATCAAATGGACCACGTCATCAATTCATGAATACCGTCTCTGGGACGTAGATTTCCTACGAATTGGAATTTTATATCAAATACCATATTGTCAATATTTTTATGAAGTAAATTTTATGTTCACCTTAGCATATTTAGTCATGTATATCTATTAGCAATTATTTTAAATTTCATGTTGCTAGTTAATTACCGCTAATTAATATGAAATATTTTTGATTTTGATTGTCGATTATCAAAACAATATAAGAACTTATTTTAAAAATATAACGAATTATTTAGATACGAACTTTTTATTCCTTGGTCCTTGATTACCAACATCATTTGTGCTAGTTTTACATCCAAGCAGCTCCTGAAACTATATCGCAGGTCATCTAGCTTATTGGCTCCCAGAGGGTACATGTAATTAAAACAAAACCATTACAAGTTTAGTGTTAATTGTAAACACAATGGGCATAAGTTTTAATTAGCATTAACGATGACGTGGCCAAGAATGGAACTGACTTAATATCAAATGGACCACGTCATCAATTCATGAATACCGTCTCTGGGACGTAGATTTCCTATGAATTGGAATTTTAGTTAAAAAATTCGATATTGTCAATATTTTTATGAAGTAAATTTTGTGTTCACCTTAGCATATTTAGTCATGTATATCTATTAGCAATTATTTAAATTTCATGTTGCTAGTTAATTACCGCTAATTAATATGAAATTTTTTTGATTTTGATTGTCGATTATCAAAACAATATAAGAACTTATTTTAAAAATATATCGAATTATTTAGATACAAACCTCTTATTCTATGGTCCTTGATTTACGACATCCTTTGTTCTAATTTTACATCCGCGCAGCTCCTGAAACTACATCGCAGGTCATCTAGCTTATTGGCTCCCAGAGGGTACATGTAATTAAAACAAAACCATTACAAGTTTAGTTTTATTTGTAAACAGAATGGGCATAAGTTTTAATTAGCATTAACGATGACGTGGCCAAGAATAGAACTGACTTAATATCAAATGGACCACGTCATCAATATATGTATACCGTCTCTGGACGTAGATTTCCTACGAATTGGAATTTTATATTAAATTCGATATTGTCAATAATTTTATGAAGTAAATTTTGTGTTCACCTCAGCATCATTAGTCATGTATTAGCAAGTGTTTCAAATTTCATGTTGCTAGTTAAGTACCGCTAATTAATATTAAATATTTTTTGATTTTGATTGTCTATAATCAAAACAATATAAGAACTTATTTTAAAAATATAACGAATTATTTAGATACGAACCTCTTATTCTTTGGTCCTTGATTTACGACATCCTTTGTTCTAATTTTACATCCGCGCAGCTCCTGAAACTACATCGCAGGTCATCTAGCTTATTGGCTCCCAGAGGGTACATGTAATTAAAACAAAACCATTACAAGTTTAGTTTTATTTGTAAACAGAATGGGCATAACTTTTAATTAGCATTAACGATGACGTGGCCAAGAATAGAACTGACTTAATATCAAATGGACCACGTTATCAATATATGAATACCGTCTCTGGGACGTAGGTTTCCTACGAATTGGAATTTTATATTAAATTCGATATTGTCAATAATTATATGAAGTAAATTTTGTGTTCATCTCAGCATCATTAGTCATGTATTAGCAAGTGTTTCAAATTTCATGTTGCTTGTTAAGTACCGCTAATTAATATTAAATATTTTTTGATTTTGATTGTCTATAATCAAAACAACATAAGAACTTATTTTAAAAATATAACGAATTATTTAGATATAAACCTCTTATTCTTTGGTCCTTGATTTATGACATCCTTTTCGCTGATTGTATATTCGGATAGCTCCTAATATTACATCGTAGGTCATCTAGCGTATTGGCTTCCAGAGGGATCTTATAATTGAAACTAAACCATTATAACTTTCACAGTAGCATATTTTGTTATGTATATCTAAGTTTTAATTAGCATTAACGATGACGTGGCCAAGAATGGAACTGACTTAATATCAAATGGACCACGTCATCAATATATGAATACCATCTCTGGTACGTAGATTTCCTATGAATTGGAATTTTATTTAAAAAATTCGGTATTGTCTATATTTTTATGAAGTAAATTTTGTGTTCACCTTAGCGTCTTTAGTCATGTATATCTTAGCACTTGTTTTCAATTTCATGTTGCTAGTTAATTACCGCTAATTAATATTAAATATTTTTTGATTTTGATCATCGATTGTCAAAACAACATAAGAACTTATTTTAAAAATATATCGAATTATTTAGATACAAACCTCTTATTCTATGGTCCTTGATTTACGACATCCTTTGTTCTAATTTTACATCCGCGCAGCTCCTGAAACTACATCGCAGGTCATCTAGCTTATTGGCTCCCAGAGGGTACATGAAATTAAAACAAAACCATTACAAGTTTAGTGTTATTTGTAAACACAATGGGCATAAGTTTTAATTAGCATTAACGATGACGTGGCCAAGAATGGAATTGACTTAATATCAAATGGACCACATCATCAATATATGAATACCATCTCTGGTACGTAGATTTCCTATGAATTGGAATTTTATTTAAAAAATTCGGTATTGCCAATATTTTTATGAAGTACATTTTGTGTTCACCTTAGCGTCTTTAGTCATGTATATCTTAGCACTTGTTTTCAATTTCATATTGCTAGTTAATTACCGCTAATTAATATTAAATATTTTTTGATTTGATCATCGATTGTCAAAACAACATAAGAACTTATTTTAAAAATATATCGAATTATTTAGATACAAACCTCTTATTCTATGGTCCTTGATTTACGACATCCTTTGTTCTAATTTTACATCCGCGCAGCTCCTGAAACTACATCGCAGGTCATCTAGCTTATTGGCTCCCAGAGGGTACATGTAATTAAAACAAAACCATTACAAGTTTAGTTTTATTTGTAAACAGAATGGGCATAAGTTTTAATTAGCATTAACGATGACGTGGCCAAGAATAGAACTGACTTAATATCAAATGGACCACGTCATCAATATATGAATACCATCTCTGGTACGTAGATTTCCTATGAATTGGAATTTTATTTAAAAAATTCGGTATTGTCAATATTTTTATGAAGTAAATTTTGTGTTCACCTTAGCGTCTTTAGTCACGTATATCTTAGCACTTGTTTTCAATTTCATGTTGCTAGTTAATTACCGCTAATTAATATTAAATATTATTTGTTTTGATCATCGATTGTCAAAACAACATAAGAAATTATTTTAAAAATATATCGAATTATTTAGATACGAACCTCTTATTCTTTGGTCCTTGATTTACGACATCCTTTGTTCTAATTTTACATCCGCGCAGCTCCTAAAACTACATCGCAGGTCATCTAGCTTATTGGCTCCCAGAGGGTACATGAAATTAAAACAAAACCATTACAAGTTTAGTGTTATTTGTAAACACAATGGGCATACATTTTAATTAGCATTAACGATGACGTGGCCAAGAATAGAACTGACTTAATATCAAATGGACCACGTCATCAATTCATGAATACCGTCTCTGGGACGTAGATTTCCTACGAATTGGAATTTTATATCAAATACCATATTGTCAATATTTTTATGAAGTAAATTTTATGTTCACCTTAGCATATTTAGTCATGTATATCTATTAGCAATTATTTTAAATTTCATGTTGCTAGTTAATTACCGCTAATTAGTATGAAATATTTTTGATTTTGATTGTCGATTATCAAAACAATATAAGAACTTATTTTAAAAATATAACGAATTATTTAGATACGAACTTTTTATTCCTTGGTCCTTGATTACCAACATCATTTGTGCTAGTTTTACATCCAAGCAGCTCCTGAAACTATATCGCAGGTCATCTAGCTTATTGGCTCCCAGAGGGTACATGTAATTAAAACAAAACCATTACAAGTTTAGTGTTAATTGTAAACACGATGGGCATAAGTTTTAATTAGCATTAACGATGACGTGGCCAAGAATGGAACTGACTTAATATCAAATGGACCACGTCATCAATTCATGAATACCGTCTCTGGGACGTAGATTTCCTATGAATTGGAATTTTAGTTAAAAAATTCGATATTGTCAATATTTTTATGAAGTAAATTTTGTGTTCACCTTAGCATATTTAGTCATGTATATCTATTAGCAATTATTTAAATTTCATGTTGCTAGTTAATTACCGCGAATTAATATGAAATTTTTTTGATTTTGATTGTCGATTATCAAAACTGTTTAGCTATTGAGCTTTTTCAATAGCTGTTGCGAATAATAAAACCGAAGAAAGTTTGCTTTTATAACTACAGTTTTTATTTTGCGAATTGTTATTATTCTACGATAGCGATAATCGAATGCGAAAGTTTAGTCTTTTCCGAAACACGAAATATTTGCAACTGGCGGGCAGGCAGCCGAAGTGCAGCGCCCAAGCTTAACGTAGGTGGCTAACAACAACAAACAAGGAATGAGCGCCGTACAGATAAATGCGTGCGAGAGCAGCGGTTTGCACTATGGGCATCGCAACTGCTACCACTGATTAATTTGACTTATAATATTAAAGAATACGATTAGTCTACTGCACAGTTTTGACGGCTGCATGACCCAACATCCTCCCCCCATTGGAAGCTTGGCTTCCAACAGAGTCCTCAAGGGGAAGCAGACACAGCTTGTTCATTGCCTTGGTAACCGTCTTCCTCCCCCAATAGACCAATATTGGGATCGACTTGCATCCAGAAGAGCTCGAGGTTCGGCATGAAGATCGCTTTCATGGTAATGCGAAATAATTGTTTTGTCCGGACAAACAGCTGTTGGCCAATCTCTTTCAGGCTCCGCAAGATAGGCGGGTCCATGCGCCCAGAGTGACGATTCGCTAGGCTCAGACGGCAGGGATCCTCTGGATAAGATGTCAGCCGGATTTAAAGCTGTTGGAACGTAACGCCAAGCCGTGACATCTGTCAGCTCCTGAATGGCAGCAACCCTATTTGCCACAAATATGTTTTCCTTGCTGGCTGAAGAAGGAACGCGTGAAGCTATTAAGGCGCTACCGCAAGGGCGCGCGCAGCCTCCAGACACAACCCAGCCTAGACGAGTTTTTTGAAGCAGGGGCAGTCCTGGCAACAACTTTATCTGCCCTACGCACAGCAGCTCATAAAACAGGCTAGCTCCTATTAACATGTCAACACGCTGAGCTTTATGAAATTCCGGGTCGGCGAGCTGCAGGTTTTCTGGGATCTTCCAGTCCCCAATGTCTACATTAGAACTTGGCTGGCGATCCGTGATATTGGGAGCGATAACTGCTGTTATGTTCGTTGAGAAGTCCGAAGTGACAGACCGAATCGCAATTCCTACCGAGAATCCATCAGTCGCGAAATTGGAATGCCCGATTCCAGTGACGGAGCCGGACGACCTCGACCTCTTAAGTTGCAATTGATTTGCAAACCGAGAGGTGACCAAGTGCAGTTGAGAGCCAGAATCTAACAAGGCCCTGCAGGGAACGAACAGTCCCGATCGATTCTGCACTAGAACGGTTGCAGTAGCTAGCATCACAAGGTCACTACCGAGATCCTGGGCAATCAGAGTAGAAGAATTCGAAAGCGGGGCAGAAGGCTCAGTGTGGGAGCTTGAAGACACCGGAACACGTGGCTGCGAGGAAGGCCGACCATCCAGATGGAGCAGCGTATGATGCCTGATTCCACAGGTGCGGCAGCGGCTCGAGCTGCATTGCCGTAGCTGATGACCTGCCTTTAGGCAGTTTAGGCATAGTGCTAGTCTCTTTGCCTCGCGCAGACGATCTACTAACGCTAAGTCTCTAAATTGCTGGCAATGATATATGGCATGCTCTGCACTATGGCACAGCATGCAACCAAGAGAATTTTGGGTGGTAGCAACTAGCGTCGAACGATTTCTGTCCACCTGAACGCCTGGCGCATAGGTTGCCATGGCGCAATCCACGGCCTCCAAAGTCCTACATCGCTGTTCCAGGAATGCAGCCATCGATTCCCACGACGGAATAAGGTTGGCAATGACCGGATCCTCCAAGCGCTCCTCCCACTTAGCTTGGCTCGCCGCATCCAGCTTTTGCAGCAGCACTTGAACTATGATGCAGCCAGCGATTTGCTCAGTGGTGCCCAAACCCTTCAACGCGCGAATGTGAGCGTTAAATTTGTCCGACAATTCCCGAAGCGATGCCACTGAACCATTCCGTACTACCCTTAAACCCAGAATCTCGGTGATGTGCGCCTGAAAAACGAGACGCCGATTACCAAACCTTTCTTGGAGCAACTCTAAAGCCGCTTCGTAATTGCTGTTTGAAATCTCCAATGATCGGATAATTTCCAGCGCTGAATCCCTCAAACATGACCGCAGATGTTGAAATTTCTCAATGTTGGAGAGGTCCGGATGGCTGTCGATTATGCTCGTGAACACGGAGTAAAAATCCGCCCAGTTTGCGTAGCCTCCGCCAAACGTTGGCAGCTGCACAGGCGGCAACGGCATCGGCCTCGGCCGCGGCTGCGTTTGAGGACCACTACACTGGTGGGGCACAACACCTTCCGCAAGCGTTGAGTGCGGCGCGAAATGCACATTGCGTTTGGCTATTTCCGCGCGCACACTAGCCTTGAATTCAACGATGAATTCATCAAAAGACTCGCTCATTTCACTGCCAATTTCGTCGAAATCCAATTCCTCCAGTTCTGTATGCAGAACATTGAAGGCACCTTGCAGCTCATCAATCTGCTCCAGCCTCACCGTAAGAGTGGGTTCGTCGTATCCGCTAAGCGTCTCATTAGACAGCGACGTTTGTAGCCTCTGCAACCTGCTGAACAGCGCATTGGCTTTGCGCTTTAAAAAGTTCACCCTGTTTTTTTCACCTTCAGCGGGCATAGCAACAAATCGCCTTTGATTCGGTTCAGCGGGAAGATGAGCACAAAATAGATGCCGAAAATGCAAGCGGGGTCAATGCACGCAACGATATATGTAGCAATGTATGTATATATGCAATGCTAGCTCGCTTAAACACAGCCACTATCACCGAAATCTCCACTCACTTGTCCAACCGATTGCGATTTAATGTATTTATATTTATTTATAAACGGGATAAGTGCATTAATTAATGCATGCAAATTAACACTATCACGTCGGGGTCACCAAATGTTTAGCTATTGAGCTTTTTCAATAGCTGTTGCGAATAATAAAACCGAAGAAAGTTTGCTTTTATAACGACAGTTTTTATTTTGCGAATTGCTATTATTCTACGATAGCGATAATCGAATGCGAAAGTTTAGTCTTTTCCGAAACACGAAATATTTGCAACTGGCGGGCAGGCAGCCGAAATGCAGCGCCCAAGCTTAACGTAGGTGGCTAACAACAACAAACAAGGAATGAGCGCCGTACAGATAAATGCGTGCGAGAGCAGCGGTTTGCACTATGGGCATCGCAACTGCTACCACTGATTAATTTGATTTATAATATTAAAGAATACGATTAGTTTACTGCACAGTTTTGACGGCTGCATGACCCAACAAAAACAATATAAAAACTTATTTAAAAAATATATCGAATTATTTAGATACGAACCTCTTATTCTTTGGTCCTTGATTTACGACATCCTTTGTTCTAATTTTACATCCGCGCAGCTCCTGAAACTACATTGCAGGTCATCTAGCTTATTGGCTCCCAGAGGGTACATGTAATTAAAACAAAACCATTACAAGTTTAGTTTTATTTGTAAACAGAATGGGCATAAGTTTTAATTAGCATTAACGATGACGTGGCCAAGAATAGAACTGACTTAATATCAAATGGACCACGTCATCAATATACGAATACCGTCTCTGGGACGTAGATTTCCTACGAATTGGAATTTTATATTAAATTCGATATTGTCAATAATTTTATGAAGTAAATTTTGTGTTCACCTCAGCATCATTAGTCATGTATTAGCAAGTGTTTCAAATTTCATGTTGCTAGTTAATTACCGCTAATTAATATTAAATATTTTTTGATTTTGATTGTCTATAATCAAAACAACATAAGAACTTATTTTAAAAATATAACGAATTATTTAGATACGAACCTCTTATTCTTTGGTCCTTGATTTACGACATCCTTTGTTCTAATTTTACATCCGCGCAGCTCCTGAAACTACATCGCAGGTCATCTAGCTTATTGGCTCCCAGAGGGTACATGAAATTAAAACAAAACCATTACAAGTTTAGTGTTTTTTGTAAACACAATGGGCATAAGTTTTAATTAGCATTAACGATGACGTGGCCAAGAATGGAACTGACTTAATATCAAATGGACCACGTCTTCAATATATGAATACCATCTCTGGTACGTAGATTTCCTATGACTTGGAATTTTATTTAAAAATTCGGTATTGTCAATATTTATATGAAGTAAATTTTGTGTTCACCTTAGCGTCTTTAGTCATGTATATCTTAGCACTTGTTTTCAATTTCATGTTGCTAGTTAATTACCGCTAATTAATATTAAATAATTTTTGATTTTGATCATCGATTGTCAAAACAATATAATAACTTATTTTAAAAATATATCGAATTATTTAGATACAAACCTCTTATTCTATGGTCCTTGATTTACGACATCCTTTGTTCTAATTTTAAATCCGCGCAGCTCCTGAAACTACATCGCAGGTCATCTAGCTTATTGGCTCCCAGAGGGTACATGAAATTAAAACAAAACCATTACAAGTTTAGTGTTAATTGTAAACACAATGGGCATTAGTTTTAATTAGCATTAAGGATGACGTGGTCAAGAATAGAACTGACTTAATATCAAATGGACCACGTTATCAATATATGAATACCGTCTCTAGGACGTAGATTTCCTTCGAATTGGAATTTTATATTAAATTCGATATTGTCAATAATATTATGAAGTAAATTTTGTGTTCACCTCAGCATCATTAGTCATGTATTAGCAAGTGTTTCAAATTTCATGTTGCTAGTTAAGTACCGCTAATTAATATTAAATATATTTTTATTTTCATTGTCTATAATCAAAATAACATAAGAACTTATTTTAAAAATATAACGAATTATTTAGATACAAACCTCTTATTCTATGGTCCTTGATTTACGACATCCTTTGTTCTAATTTTACATCCGCGCAGCTCCTGAAACTACATCGCAGGTCATCTAGCGTATTGGCTTCCAGAGGGATCTTATAATTGAAACTAAACCATTATAACTTTCACAGTAGCATATTTTGTTATGTATATCTAAGTTTTAATTAGCATTAACGATGTCGTGGCCAAAAATGGAACTGACTTAATATCAAATGGACCACGTCATCAATTCATGAATACCGTCTCTGGGACGTAGATTTCCTACGAATTGGAATTTTATTTAAAAAATTCGGTATTGTCAATATTTTTATGAAGTAAATTTTGTGTTCACCTTAGCGTCTTTAGTCACGTATATCTTAGCACTTGTTTTCAATTTCATGTTGCTAGTTAATTACCGCTAATTAATATTAAATATTATTTGTTTTGATCATCGATTGTCAAAACAACATAAGAACTTATTTTAAAAATATATCGAATTATTCAGATACAAACCTCTTATTCTATGGTCCTTGATTTACGACATCCTTTGTTCTAATTTTACATCCGCGCAGCTCCTGAAACTACATCGCAGGTCATCAAGCTTATTGGCTCCCAGAGGGTACATGTAATTAAAACAAAAACCATTACAAGTTTAGTTTTATTTGTAAACAGAATGTGCATAAGTTTTAATTAGCATTAACGATGACGTGGCCAAGAATAGAACTGACTTAATATCAAATGGACCACGTCATCAATATACGAATACCGTCTCTGGGACGTAGATTTCCTACGAATTGGAATTTTATATTAAATTCGATATTGTCAATAATTTTATGAAGTAAATTTTGTGTTCACCATTAGTCATGTATTAGCAAGTGTTTCAAATTTCATGTTGCTAGTTAAGTACCGCTAATTAATATTAAATATTTTTTGATTTTGATTGTCTATAATCAAAACAACATAAGAACTTATTTTAAAAATATATCGAATTATTTAGATACAAACCTCTTATTCTATGGTCCTTGATTTACGACATCCTTTGTTCTAATTTTACATCCGCGCAGCTCCTGAAACTACATCGCAGGTCATCTAGCTTATTGGCTCCCAGAGGGTACATGAAATTAAAACAAAACCATTACAAGTTTAGTGTTATTTGTAATCACAATGAGCATAAGTTTTAATTAGCATTAACGATGACGTGGCCAAGAATGGAACTGACTTAATATCAAATGGACCACGTCATCAATATGAATACCATCTCTGGTACGTAGATTTCCTATGAATTGGAATTTTATTTAAAAAATTCGGTATTGTCAATATTTTTATGAAGTAAATTTTGTGTTCACCTTAGCGTCTTTAGTCATGTATATCTTAGCACTTGTTTTCAATTTCATGTTGCTAGTTAATTACCGCTAATTAATATTAAATATTTTTTGATTTTGATCATCGATTGTCAAAACAACATAAGAACTTATTTTAAAAATATATCGAATTATTTAGATACAAACCTCTTATTCTATGGTCCTTGATTTACGACATCCTTTGTTCTAATTTTACATCCGCGCAGCTCCTGAAACTACATTGCAGGTCATCTAGCTTATTGGCTCCCAGAGGGTACATGTAATTAAAACAAAAACCATTACAAGTTTAGTTTTATTTGTAAACAGAATGGGCATAAGTTTTAATTAGCATTAACGATGACGTGGCCAAGAATAGAACTGACTTAATATCAAATGGACCACGTCATCAATATACGAATACCGTCTCTGGGACGTAGATTTCCTACGAATTGGAATTTTATATTAAATTCGATATTGTCAATAATTTTATGAAGTAAATTTTGTGTTCACCTCAGCATCATTAGTCATGTATTAGCAAGTGTTTCAAATTTCATGTTGCTAGTTAAGTACCGCTAATTAATATTAAATATTTTTTGATTTTGATTGTCTATAATCAAAACAACATAAGAACTTATTTTAAAAATATAACGAATTATTTAGATACGAACCTCTTATTCTTTGGTCCTTGATTTACGACATCCTTTGTTCTAATTTTACATCCGCGCAGCTCCTGAAACTACATCGCAGGTCATCTAGCTTATTGGCTCCCAGAGGGTACATGTAATTAAAACAAAACCATTACAAGTTTAGTTTTATTTGTAAACAGAATGGGCATAAGTTTTAATTAGCGTTAACGATGACGTGGCCAAGAATAGAACTGACTTAATATCAAATGGACCACGTCATCAATATACGAATACCGTCTCTGGGACGTAGATTTCCTACGAATTGGAATTTTATATTAAATTCGATATTGTCAATAATTTTATGAAGTAAATTTTGTGTTCACCTTAGCATCATTAGTCATGTTTTAGCAAGTGTTTCAAATTTTTTTTTTTTTTTTTTTTTTTATTCAATTCGCACGGGTCCCACGGCCACACCTCCCGCCCAACCGACCGAGGGGCGCTGCCGTGTATCGTACGGCTCGATTCGCGAGAAGATATAGACGCGATATAAAAAATAGAATAGGAACGAGGAAATTATTAACTATGTTAAATATTAGTGTTAGTAGGATCTAATTATGTAATAGAAAAGATAAAATGGATTGCTTTAATAGCGGCAGAGAGTCAAGATTACAGATAATAGGATAAAGTCTATTATAGTCAGAACATAAAACTCTGTAAGGGTCATGCAACTCATAATTAGATCTACAATGATTTAAGATAAGGGGTATATAGTTTCTAGTGACTCTACTTGGAACCGAGAAGTTAAGCCGACTAATCAAGTCGGGACTCTCAACATCCCACGAATAAGCTTACAAATAAAGACTGTTCCAAGCATAGTTCTACGGTTAGCTAGGGATGGTAAATTAATTAAAAGTAGTCTACTGGAATAAGGAGGTAATATATGGTTTGCATCCCAATTTAGGCGCCGCAAGGCAAAAAGTAAGAAATTTTTTTGGATCGATTCAATGCGGTCCGAGTGGACTGCGTATTGTGGACTCCAAACAGGTGATCCGTACTCGAGAATCGGACGGACTAACGAAACAAATAAGGTTTTAGTCAAGTAAGGGTCATCAAATTCCTTGGACCACCTTTTTATAAAACCAAGCACACCCCTGGCCTTATTGACAATAGACGAAATATGGTCAGAAAATTTTAGTTTTGGGTCCAGAAGAACACCAAGATCATCAACTCGTGTTATTCTGTCCAGAGAGCACCCACTTAGAGTGTAAGTCGTGCGTATTGGGTTGGCACGACAAAAGGTCATAACTTTACACTTGGAGCTATTTAAGTCTAATATGTTATCACGGCACCATATTTGAAATAGGTCTAGATCGGATTGTAAGTCCAAATGGCAAGAAGTGTCCTTGTACTGGAGGCATAATTTAACATCGTCTGCGTACATAAGTACACGCGAATGTTTTATTATTAAGGGGAGGTCGTTAATGAATAATGTAAAAAGAAGCGGACCAAGATGGCTCCCTTGTGGGACACCGGATGTGACTCGGAGAATAGAAGATAGCGAATTTTTAAAGAGGACTTGTTGTGTCCTGCCATTCAGATAGCTTGAAATCCAATTTAGAAGATCAACAGGGAAACCTATAAGGTCAAGTTTTTTTATTAGAAGGTAATGATTAACAGAGTCAAATGCTTTACTGAAGTCAGTGTAGATGACATCTGTTTGAAGATTATTTTTGAAACCCTGTATTACGAAAGAAGTTAGCTCCAAGAGGTTAGTGGTTGTAGATCTGCGTTTCATAAAACCGTGTTGACACGGTGATATGATTGATCTACAAAGGTGCTGCAAATGAGGAGTGATAACATTTTCGAAAAGTTTTGGGATAGCCGACAATTTAGAGATTCCTCTGTAATTGCTTGCATCCAGTTTGCTACCTTTTTTGTGAAGAGGAATCACAAAGGACTCCTTCCATATATGAGGGAATTGTGAAGATTCCAAAGATAAGGTAAACAGTTTCAGTAGAGGCTTGCACAAGGCTTCCGCACAGAATCTGAGCACACAGCCAGGGATTCCATCGGGACCTGGCGAATAGACCGGTTTAACACGCTGAAGATCGTTAAGCAGTGAGCTTTCGTTTATAGTGGGGCAAAATATTAGGTTCGACTTAGATACAGCATAAGAGTATGGCTGTTCGGAATGAGGTAAAGTTGAATATGTTGTTTGAAAAAACTTGGCGAATAGATCGGCTATTGCCTGATCCGATGTAACCGTAGTGTTTTCAAAAAATAGCGAGGAAGGGTAAGAACTTGTTTTTCGCTTAGTGCTAACGAAATTATAAAACTGTTTCGGATCCTGTGCAAACTGGAACTTACAACGGTTTAAATAATTTTTGTAGCACTGAGCATTAAGCACGGTAAAGTTTAACCGAGCACTTAAATATTTACAAAGGATGGACTGAGAACCGGTATTTTTAAATTTCGTATAGAGTCTGGACTTTACATTTCTTAGGTGTGTCAACTCTTTATTAAACCAAGGAGGTTTAGAGATTGACGGATAGTGCATCGGAACACAAGAGTAAAAAAATGATTTAATTGCGGTATAAAACATATTTATCGCATCCGCCATTATGTTGCAGGAGTAAAGATCGGACCAATTAAAGCCAGCTATAAAATTGTTTAGCCTCCGAAAATTTGCCTTGCGAAAACAGGGAATCGATTTGTTGACTTCTCTGAATTTACTTTTAATACCGTACCTAAGTCGACTTCCACCTCGAAAGTAGGATGATATTGATCTTCAGGTTGAGTAAGAGGTACTACCCTGGACAGAAACACACTTTCAGGACTTGTTACAAAACATAGATCCAAAAGTCGACCAAGAGAATTTGGAATATAATTAACTTGCGACAGGGATAAGTCGAGCAAGCCGTCAATAAAGTCATGTTGTGCTAAGGGGAGAAGGATATTCGATTGTTCTTCTGGGGACCACATTGTGCCAGGTATATTAAAATCACCTAGAACTACCAATTGGTCCCTGTCAGAAAGTTTATTCAAGATGGACTGGATAGCGGACAGATGATTCTGATATTCTGGGAATTCAGAAGATGGCGGAATATAGGAGCACGTAATATAAACTGATCTGTCGGAAAAAGACAGCTTTACACATACGAATTCCGAGTTACGGGAATCGTCCAAAAGTAACTCCTCCGACGCGAGGGTAGATCTAACCGCAATTAAGACTCCACCTCCCCGTCTGGAGGGACGGTCAAACCTATATATAGTGTACATACCTGGGAAGACTTCGGAGTTAAGTATCTCCGGCTTTAACCAAGTCTCTGTGAGCACTATAATATGGGATGCAAATGAAAGACTATCACAATACAATTTAGTTAATTTGCTACGCAAGCCTCTAACATTGATAGGAGATAGTAAGTTTTGTTGTTAGTTTTTTGAAGAGGAAGAAGATGAAGAGGCGGATGGTGCAGTGGTCTGGCCACGTGAGGGAAGTTTAATTCCCACGGGCACCTTTTTCTTATTTTTGATCTTAGCTTCAAACTCTTTTACCACCATACTATCCGGCCAAAAATCACCCGAACATATGGTCGAAAAGAGCTCGTTTGGGACAGTTATCTTGAAAGATGATATGTCCCTAGCATAAGAGAAGTTAAATTTTTCCACTTTTATATTATCGGCTTTTGTTTTGTCTTGTATATAAGACAATACATCCGACGATGTTTGATCAGGGGCAAGCCGAGAAACAAAAATTTGTTTCTTTAGTGGAACCACCGCGAGGGGTTTTGGCGCTGCAGATTGTATTTCTGAAGCGCCAACTTGTGCCGGTAGTCCGGACTCAATGTTCCCTTGTGGTGGTAAACTAATCGAGACAGGTGGAATCACTGGTTGAGAAACCAATGCGGACAATTCGGAATTTTTAGCAATCATAGGGTGGGGTCCATCCACAGCTGATTGATCGGATTGCTCCGAATCTTTTTTAGCTGCCGATCTTAGCAGCATATGTGGATTTGCTGCGATTGACAGCTGATCAGTTGTGGAGTCCTGTGGATCATTTGCCCGTGGTTGCGGGGCCTTAGGCAGCCTACCACCAGCGGCTTTTTTGCGCTTTGGAGATTCATCTAATAGCTTAAGGCCATTAAACTGTGAATTAAGCGCGGAAAGAAGATCATCGGCTCGACGAAAACTATCTCTAGCTACGCCAAAACTGTTGATCAGTTCTTTCAAGCCACCTTTAGTTTGGCGCATAAACGATTTCATCTCGTTCGCAACCACAAGGCAAGCATCACAACAGTAATTTAGATTTTTACCCTTTGCTAGGTCATCACTTGTACGGCCATTAAAACCAGCGCACTTAGTATGCACCATTCTATCACATAGCCAACAAGTCATTTTTGGCTGCTCAGGTTTTATAACCTGGCAACAATTTTTATAAAAGCAGACAACATTTACGGTTTCCATATTTAACTGAAATCAGACCACTGTGCGTGCACGAAAACACAAAACCAAAACTTTCAAGCCAGCTGTTAAAAGAACCGCACGAGAGCAGTCTGCACGCTGAGAAATTTAGATTTTGTGTGGGAGAGCGAAGGAGAGAGAGAGAGAGAGTGAGAGCGAAAAGTGCAGTTTATGTGCATGCAAAAAACAACACCAAACACCACTGCGACGCGCAAAAAGGGAGAGTAAACAAAACAAAGAGACGAAAAATGCAAGCTACTTTGTATATTTGTTTAAACTACTGCACAAATCACAAAAGAATCACTCGCGAAGCGAACGGATCATTAAAAATTATGTTTATATATATGATAATTAAAGAAAATTTTTTAAAAACCGCGGCTGGTTTGACAAACACAAAGTAAAAACCGGGGAGCAAAAAAAAACACGACCGTTCGCTTTGAAAGCTATAGACGATTCATCTTGCTAGTTAAGTACCGCTAATTAATATTAAATATTTTTTGATTTTGATTGTCTATAATCAAAACAACATAAGAACTTATTTTAAAAATATAACGAATTATTTAGATACGAACCTCTTATTCTTTGGTCCTTGATTTACGACATCCTTTGTTCTAATTTAACATCCGCGCAGCTCCTGAAACTACATCGCAGGTCATCTAGCTTATTGGCTCCCAGAGGGTACATGAAATTAAAACAAAACCATTACAAGTTTAGTGTTATTTGTAATCACAATGGGCATAAGTTTTAATTAGCATTAACGATGACGTGGCCAAGAATGGAACTGACTTAATATCAAATGGACCACGTCATCAATATATGAATACCTTCTCTGGTACGTAGATTTCCTATGAATTGGAATTTTATTTAAAAAATTCGGTATTGTCAATATTTTTATGAAGTAAATTTTGTGTTCACCTTAGCGTCTTTAGTCATGTATATCTTAGCACTTGTTTTCAATTTCATGTTGCTAGTTAATTACCGCTAATTAATATTAAATATTTTTTGATTTTGATCATCGATTGTCAAAACAACATAAGAACTTATTTTAAAAATATATCGAATTATTTAGATACAAACCTCTTATTCTATGGTCCTTGATTTACGACATCCTTTGTACTAATTTTATATCCGCGCAGCTCCTGAAACTACATCGCAGGTCATCTATCTTATTGGCTCCCAGAGGGTACATGTAATTAAAACAAAAACCATTACAAGTTTAGTTTTATTTGTAAACAGAATGGGCATAAGTTTTAATTAGCATTAACGATGACGTGGCCAAGAATAGAACTGACTTAATATCAAATGGACCACGTTATCAATATATGAATACCGTCTCTGGGACGTAGGTTTCCTACGAATTGGAATTTTATATTAAATTCGATATTGTCAATAATTTTATGAAGTAAATTTTGTGTTCACCTCAGCATCATTAGTCACGTATTAGCAAGTGTTTCAAATTTCATGTTGCTTGTTAAGTACCGCTAATTAATATTAAATATTTTTTGATTTTGATTGTCTATAATCAAAACAACATAAGAACTCATTTTAAAAATATAACGAATTATTTAGATATAAACCTCTTATTCTTTGGTCCTTGATTTATGACATCCTTTTCGCTGATTGTATATTCGGATAGCTCCTAATATTACATCGTAGGTCATGTAGCGTATTGGCTTCCAGAGGGATCTTATAATTGAAACTAAACCATTATAACTTTCACAGTAGCATATTTTGTTATGTATATCTAAGTTTTAATTAGCATTAACGATGTCGTGGCCAAAAATGGAACTGACTTAATATCAAATGGACCACGTCATCAATATATGAATACCATCTCTGGTACGTAGATTTCCTATGAATTGGAATTTATTTAAAAAATTCGGTATTGTCAAAATTTTTATGAAGTAAATTTTGTGTTCACCTTAGCGTCTTTAGTCATGTATATCTTAGCACTTGTTTTCAATTTCATGTTGCTAGTTAATTACCGCTAATTAATATTAGATATTTTTTGATTTTGATCATCGATTGTCAAAACAACATAAGAACTTATTTTTGAAATTACGTTATAATTTAAATAAGCTTTATATGTTTTGATCTGGCAACGCTCAATTATAGCTTAAGAAGTCATTGTGAAATGCCTATTACTCAGTTTCAATTAAACCGTCAACTACTCCACTACGTTCTTGGGTTTATTTGTTCGGTCGGTCTAGAAGCACATAACGGTTGTTCTGATCGTACGGTAAATCACTGACAGTTGGTTATGGGCCTTCAGCAAGCTAAGTTTTCGGTTTGAATAATTCAAAGTAATTAAATGGACTAACACGCGTCCGGTTGAAACTCGAAATAAATAAAAACTAACTTGCGGAATTCGACAAAATGAGTGTGTCAATTCAAATAGAAAAATTAGGCGACGACAATTACGACGTATGGAGCATTTTAATGCGCAGTGTGCTTATAACAGCAGATCTATGGAAAGTCGTTTGTGGCCAATATGTAAAACCAGAAGATGGCTCTGAAGATTCCGAAAGATGGAATATGCTCGATCAAAAGGCCCTGGCAAGTTTGTTTTTAAATTTAAAAGCAACGCAGTTAATGCATATAAAGGCATGCACAACAGCAGCAGACGCATGGAAAAAATTGTGTGATGTACATTTGCCAGGTGGCCCGATCAGAAAAGTGCAGTTATATCAAAAACTATCAAGGCTGAGAATGCTTGCAGGGGATAACGTTGTTCAATATGTCAATAAATTTGCTGAAACAGTCAACAAATTAGCTGAGATGGACATAACAATTAATGATGAATTAAAAAGCATTATGTTGTTATCCAGTTTACCAAATTCGTGGGAAAATTTCGTTGTAGCGATCGAAACACGCGACACGCTGCCGACGTTCGAAACGGTAAAAGTGAAGCTTCTGGAAGAAGGAGCGCGCAAGCAAGAGAGGGACGATCGCGAAGGTTCTGTCCAAGCCGTGTATGTACATACAAAATTACATGGAACTGCAAAGCAAAAACAACGCGAAGAATATAACCTTGAAAAACATAGTTTCAAGGGCAAATGCTACATTTGCGAGAAATTCGGTCACCGAGCACGAGAATGCCCGAACAAAGAGAGGCATAAAAAACTAGGGGAAAGCAAGGAGAAATCAAACTGCTTGATGCATATTAGTGCTACCACTCAAAGGAAAAACATATGGTGTGTTGATAGTGGTGCCACGTCGCATATGTGTTGTGACAAGGGATTGTTTACATCTTTCATTAATAAGGAAACATCGATTATGCTAGCAGCTGATAAGTTCGTGAAATCGAGCGGCATCGGGACTGTTATGCTTAAATCACAAAATGTAAACATTGAATTACGAGATGTAATTTACGTTCCATCATTGCATATGAATTTTTTATCAGTGAGCAAGTCCGCGGAGTACGAAAACATAACTACTTTTGATAAAAAGGCGGCGGTGATAAAAAACAAACAAGGTGAAGTGATGATGAGAGCAATGCAAGAAGACAATTTGTATTTATTTACAAGTAGCTCTAAAAACGGTGCGGTTCATTTGTTGAATGATTCTTCTCGCATGGCAACATGGCACAATCGGTTTGGTCATTTAAATTTTCAATGTTTAAAAGAAATCAAGGAAAAAGAACTAGTAATTGGCATGGACGTTAAAAATATGTCGGTGAATATTAATTGCGACACATGCAATATGGCAAAAATACACGTATTGCCATTCCCACAGAATAGCGAGAGAGCTACGCAAAGTGTACTGGAACTAGTTCACAGTGACGTGTGCGGGCCAGTGAATGTTAGTTCTTTAGGCGGCAACAAGTATTTCGTCACGTTCATAGACGACTATTCAAGGAAAATATTTATATATTTTATGCATGCGAAGAACGAAGTGTTTGATAAATTAAAATTGTTCAAATCATATGTCGAGTGCCAAACCGGCAAGAAAATAAAAGCTTTGCGAAGTGACAACGGGACAGAATATGTAAACCGGCAGTTTACAGAGTATTTGAACACCTGCGGCATAAAAAGGCAATTAACGGTTCCGTATACACCACAACAAAACGGCGTCGCGGAACGCGCTAATCGAACGATCGTCGAGATGGCCAAAAGTATGCTGATTCATGCGAAATTAGAGGAGTTTTTGTGGGCCGAGGCCGTGTCCACAGCTTCATATTTGCGTAACAGGTGCCCTTCCAAAGCACTCATGGGCGCTACACCCTTCGAAATATGGCAAAATAGGAAGCCATCCGTTAAACATTTGCGAGTGTTCGGATCTCGCGCGTTTGCACTGGATAAGACAAGAAAAAGCAAGTTCCAGGCAAAAGGAAAAGAGTATATATTTGTAGGATACTCTTCAACAGCTAAAGCTTACCGTTTATACGATCGGGAAAAACGTATCATTGTTGCACGCCGTGATGTCAAATTTGTAGAGGGTGAGTTTGATAACACTGAATCTGAAAAATGCACTATTTCGGAACAAAATAATGACTTCGCTACAAACATCATTCACCTTAAGTCAAACATCCAAGAACCAGAGCAGCAGCGGCAGGCTATGCCCATGGTGGTCGAGCAGAGCAGTTATTCTTACGACAGCTATGACTCCGGTGAAGAGGAGGAGGAGTTTGTAAGCGCAAGCGATGAAAAGCAAATTCTCACTGAGGAGGAGATCGTACCAGACGTACAAGAGCAAGAAAGCAACGCACCTCGACGTGGACCCGGCAGACCAAAAATTATTCGCAGTGGTAAGTCCGGTAGACCCAGAAAACAATACAACAGCCTCAATTACATTGAAAACATTGAGACGCCACAGTGCGTTGGAGACGCTTTACGGGGCGGGCATGCCCAAGACTGGAAGACGTCAATGCAGAAAGAATATGATGCTCTCATTTCAAATAACACATGGACATTGTGTGATTTACCTCCAGGACAGAAGGCCATAGAATCCAAGTGGGTCTTTCGCGTCAAAAAGGATAAAGAGGGAAATATACAAAAGTTTAAATCAAGACTTGTTGCTCAAGGTTGTGGGCAAAAGATGGGCGTCAACTATTCGGAAACGTTTTCTCCAGTTATCCGCTACGAAACCATCAGAATGCTATTCGCTATAGCAGCAGAAAAACAGCTATGCATGCACCAGGTTGACATATCAAACGCATATTTAAACGGCAGACTTCAAGAAGAAGTGTATATGAGGCAACCACAAAACTTCATTGATGAGAAGCATCCAAACAAAGTATTAAAGCTTCAAAAGGCGATCTACGGACTTAAACAGTCTGGGCGTGTCTGGAATGACACATTGGACGAAGTTTTAAAGAGCATTGGTTTCAAGCGCAGCAAAAATGAGGCGTGCCTATACGCAAAGCAGCAGCAGCAACAACACAGCTACATTGCAGTATATGTCGACGATCTAATCATCATCAGCTACGACGAGAACGAGATCAGCGCGATTCCTCTTGGAAGATCGCAAATAAATTCGACATTCATGATGGCGGCCAACTAAATTATTTCCTTGGCATGGAAATCCAACGAGAAAGTACAAGAGGGTCGATTTCGCTATGCCAGAAGCAGTTCATCATAAACCTATTGGATGAATATGGCATGCAAAATTGTCGTCCCGCAGCTACGCCGCTAGACCCTGGTTATAAGATGGGTTGTAGAAATGAGAATTGTGTCAAGGTAAATATAACACAATTTCAATCATTAATCGGTTCCCTTATGTATTTAGCAGTCTTGAGCCGCCAGACATTTTGCATACAGTGAGCAAACTGTCGCAAAGAAATACTGATCCACACAGTGAAGACGAGACTGCAGCGAAACATGTTTTGAGATACCTTTCAGCCACGGTTGATCTCAAAATCACATACAGGAAGTCCGGCGAACAGGTAATGGGCTTCGCCGACGCAGACTGGGCAAACGACCTGTCAGATCGCAAATCATACAGTGGGTATGCATTCTTCCTTGGAGGCAGTGCGTTTTCATGGACTTCAGCTAAGCAGAGCATCGTCGCCATGAGCAGCACAGAAGCAGAGTACGTTGCTTTATCCACGGCTGCAAAAGAAGCGGTGTATCTTCGCCGTTTGCTTTTAGAGATTGGATGGTCATTAGATGGACCAATAACCATATGTGGCGACAACATAAGTTCTCATCATATTGCGAAGAATCCAGTACACCATAAACGCACTAAGCACATAAATATTAAGTATCATTTTGTTCGGGAAAAAGTAGAATGTAATGAAATAATTCTTGAATATGTACCCACTGATAAAAATGTTGCAGATGTACTAACGAAAGGCTTGTGTAAGCAAAAGCAACAGAATTTTGCTAAGTTGCTTGGATTAAAATAATTTTCGTTATACATCACATATATATAGCTTAAGAGGAAGTGTTGAAATTACGTTATAATTTAAATAAGCTTTATATGTTTTGATCTGGCAACGCTCAATTATAGCTTAAGAAGTCATTGTGAAATGCCTATTACTCAGTTTCAATTAAACCGTCAACTACTCCACTACGTTCTTGGGTTTATTTGTTCGGTCGGTCTAGAAGCACATAACGGTTGTTCTGATCGTACGGTAAATCACTGACACTTATTTTAAAAATATATCGAATTATTTAGATACAAACCTCTTATTCTATGGTCCTTGATTTACGACATCCTTTGTTCTAATTTTACATCCGCGCAGCTCCTGAAACTACATCGCAGGTCATCTAGCTTATTGGCTCCCAGAGAGTACTTGTAATTAAAACAAAACCATTACAAGTTTAGTTTTATTTGTAAACAGAATGGGCATAAGTTTTAATTAGCATTAACGATGACGTGGCCAAGAATAGAACTGACTTAATATCAAATGGACCACGTTATCAATATATGAATACCGTCTCTAGGACGTAGATTTCCTTCGAATTGGAATTTTATATTAAATTCGATATTGTCAATAATTTTATGAAGTAAATTTTGTGTTCACCTCAGCATCATTAGTCACGTATTAGCAAGTGTTTCAAATTTCATGTTGCTTGTTAAGTACCGCTAATTAATATTAAATATTTTTTGATTTTGATTGTCTATAATCAAAACAACATAAGAACTTATTTTAAAAATATAACGAATTATTTAGATATAAACCTCTTATTCTTTGGTCCTTGATTTATGACATCCTTTGTTCTAATTTTACATCCGCGCAGCTCCTGAAACTACATCGCAGGTCATCTAGCTTATTGGCTCCCAGAGAGTACTTGTAATTAAAACAAAACCATTACAAGTTTAGTTTTATTTGTAAACAGAATGGGCATAAGTTTTAATTAGCATTAACGATGACGTGGCCAAGAATAGAACTGACTTAATATCAAATGGACCACGTTATCAATATATGAATACCGTCTCTGGGACGTAGGTTTCCTACGAATTGGAATTTTATATTAAATTCGATATTGTCAATAATTTTATGAAGTAAATTTTGTGTTCACCTCAGCATCATTAGTCACGTATTAGCAAGTGTTTCAAATTTCATGTTGCTTGTTAAGTACCGCTAATTAATATTAAATATTTTTTGATTTTGATTGTCTATAATCAAAACAACATAAGAACTCATTTTAAAAATATAACGAATTATTTAGATATAAACCTCTTATTCTTTGGTCCTTGATTTATGACATCCTTTTCGCTGATTGTATATTCGGATAGCTCCTTATATTACATCGTAGGTCATCTAGCGTATTGGCTTCCAGAGGGATCTTATAATTGAAACTAAACCATTATAACTTTCACAGTAGCATATTTTGTTATGTATATCTAAGTTTTAATTAGCATTAACGATGTCGTGGCCAAAAATGGAACTGACTTAATATCAAATGGACCACGTCATCAATATATGAATACCATCTCTGGTACGTAGATTTCCTATGAACTGGAATTTTATAAAAAAATTCGGTATTGTCTATATTTTTATGAAGTAAATTTTGTGTTCACCTTAGCGTCTTTAGTCATGTATATCTTAGCACTTGTTTTCCATTTCATGTTGCTAGTTAATTACCGCTAATTAATATTAAATATTTTTTGATTTTGATCATCGATTGTCAAAACAACATAAGAACTTATTTTAAAAATATATCGAATTATTTAGATACAAACCTCTTATTCTATGGTCCTTGATTTACGACATCCTTTGTTCTAATTTTACATCCGCGCAGCTCCTGAAACTACATCGCAGGTCATCTAGCTTATTGGCTCCCAGAGGGTACATGAAATTAAAACAAAACCATTACAAGTTTAGTGTTATTTGTAATCACAATGGGCATAAGTTTTAATTAGCATTAACGATGACGTGGCCAAGAATGGAACTGACTTAATATCAAATGGACCACGTCATCAATATATGAATACCGTCTCTGGGACGTAGGTTTCCTACGAATTGGAATTTTATATTAAATTCGATATTGTCAATAATTTTATGAAGTAAATTTTGTGTTCACCTCAGCATCATTAGTCACGTATTAGCAAGTGTTTCAAATTTCATGTTGCTTGTTAAGTACCGCTAATTAATATTAAATATTTTTTGATTTTGATTGTCTATAATCAAAACAACATAAGAACTCATTTTAAAAATATAACGAATTATTTAGATATAAACCTCTTATTCTTTGGTCCTTGATTTATGACATCCTTTTCGCTGATTGTATATTCGGATAGCTCCTTATATTACATCGTAGGTCATCTAGCGTATTGGCTTCCAGAGGGATCTTATAATTGAAACTAAACCATTATAACTTTCACAGTAGCATATTTTGTTATGTATATCTAAGTTTTAATTAGCATTAACGATGTCGTGGCCAAAAATGGAACTGACTTAATATCAAATGGACCACGTCATCAATATATGAATACGATCTCTGGTACGTAGATTTCCTATGAATTGGAATTTATTTAAAAAATTCGGTATTGTCAAAATTTTTATGAAGTAAATTTTGTGTTCACCTTAGCGTCTTTAGTCATGTATATCTTAGCACTTGTTTTCAATTCATGTTGCTAGTTAATTACCGCTAATTAATATTAAATATTTTTTGATTTTGATCATCGAATGTCAAAACAACATAAGAACTTATTTTAAAAATATATCGAATTATTTAGATACAAACCTCTTATTCTATGGTCCTTGATTTACGACATCCTTTGTTCTAATTTTACATCCGCGCAGCTCCTGAAACTACATCGCAGGTCATCTAGCTTATTGGCTCCCAGAGAGTACTTGTAAATTAAAACAAAACCATTACAAGTTTAGTTTTATTTGTAAACAGAATGGGCATAAGTTTTAATTAGCATTAACGATGACGTGGCCAAGAATAGAACTGACTTAATATCAAATGGACCACGTCATCAATATATGAATACCGTCTCTGGGACGCAGATTTCCTACGAATTGGAATTTTATATTAAATTCGATATTGTCAATAATTTTATGAAGTAAATTTTGTGTTCACCTCAGCATCATTAGTCACGTATTAGCAAGTGTTTCAAATTTCATGTTGCTTGTTAAGTACCGCTAATTAATATTAAATATTTTTTGATTTTGATTGTCTATAATCAAAACAACATAAGAACTCATTTTAAAAATATAACGAATTATTTAGATATAAACCTCTTATTCTTTGGTCCTTGATTTATGACATCCTTTTCGCTGATTGTATATTCGGATAGCTCCTTATATTACATCGTAGGTCATCTAGCGTATTGGCTTCCAGAGGGATCTTATAATTGAAACTAAACCATTATAACTTTCACAGTAGCATATTTTGTTATGTATATCTAAGTTTTAATTAGCATTAACGATGTCGTGGCCAAAAATGGAACTGACTTAATATCAAATGGACCACGTCATCAATATATGAATACGATCTCTGGTACGTAGATTTCCTATGAATTGGAATTTATTTAAAAAATTCGGTATTGTCAAAATTTTTATGAAGTAAATTTTGTGTTCACCTTAGCGTCTTTAGTCATGTATATCTTAGCACTTGATTTCAATTTCATGTTGCTAGTTAATTACCGCTAATTAATATTAATTATTTTTTGATTTTGATCATCGATTGTCAAAACAACATAAGAACTTATTTTAAAAATATATCGAATTATTTAGATACAAACCTCTTATTCTATGGTCCTTGATTTACGACATCCTTTGTTCTAATTTTACATCCGCGCAGCTCCTGAAACTACATCGCAGGTCATCTAGCTTATTGGCTCCCAGAGGGTACTTGTAATTAAAACAAAACCATTACAAGTTTAGTTTTATTTGTAAACAGAATGGGCATAAGTTTTAATTAGCATTAACGATGACGTGGCCAAGAATAGAACTGACTTAATATCAAATGGACCACGTCACCTATATATGAATACCGTCTCTGGGACGTAGATTTCCTACGAATTGGAATTTTATATTAAATTCGATATTGTCAATAATTTTATGAAGTAAATTTTGTGTTCACCTCAGCATCATTAGTCATCTATTAGCAAGTGTTTCAAATTTCATGTTGCTAGTTAAGTACCGCTAATTAATATTAAATATTTTTTGATTTTGATTGTCTATAATCAAAACAACATAAGAACTTATTTTAAAAATATAACGAATTATTTAGATACGAACCTCTTATTCTTTGGTCCTTCATTTACGACATCCTTTGTTCTAATTTTACATCCGCGCAGCTCCTGAAACTACATCGCAGGTCATCTAGCTTATTGGCTCCCAGAGGGTACATGAAATTAAAACAAAACCATTACAAGTTTAGTGTTATTTGTAAACACAATGGGCATAAGTTTTAATTAGCATTAACGATGACGTGGCCAAGAATGGAACTGACTTAATATCAAATGGACCACGTCATCAATATATGAATACCATCTCTGGTACGTAGATTTCCTATGAACTGGAATTTTATAAAAAAATTCGGTATTGTCTATATTTTTATGAAGTAAATTTTGTGTTCACCTAAGCGTCTTTAGTCATGTATATCTTAGCACTTGTTTTCAATTTCATGTTGCTAGTTAATTACCGCTAATTAATATTAAATATTTTTTGATTTTGATCATCGATTGTCAAAACAACATAAGAACTTATTTTAAAAATATATCGAATTATTTAGATACAAACCTCTTATTCTATGGTCCTTGATTTACGACATCCTTTGTTCTAATTTTACATCCGCGCAGCTCCTGAAACTACATCGCATGTCATCTAGCTTATTTTCACCCAGAGGGTACATGTAATTAAAACAAAACCATTACAAGTTTAGTTTTATTTGTAAACAGAATGGGCATAAGTTTTAATTAGCATTAACGATGATGTGGCCAAGAATAGAACTGACTTAATATCAAATGGACCACGTCATCAATATATGAATACCGTCTCTGGGACGTACGAATTGGAATTTTATATTAAATTCGATATTGTCAATAATTTTATGAAGTAAATTTTGTGTTCACCTCAGCATCATTAGTCATGTACTAGCAAGTGTTTCAAATTTCATGTTGCTAGTTAAGTACCGCTAATTAATATTAAATATTTTTTGATTTTGATTGTCTATAATCAAAACAACATAAGAACTTATTTTAAAAATATAACGAATTATTTAGATACGAACCTCTTATTCTTTGGTCCTTGATTTACGACATCCTTTGTTCTAATTTTACATCCGCGCAGCTCCTGAAACTACATCGCAGGTCATCTAGCTTATTGGCTCCCAGAGGGTACATGAAATTAAAACAAAACCATTACAAGTTTAGTGTTATTTGTAAACACAATGGGCATAAGTTTTAATTAGCATTAACGATGACGTGGCCAAGAATAGAACTGACTTAATATCAAATGGACCACGTCATCAATATACGAATACCGTCTCTGGGACGTAGATTTCCTACGAATTGGAATTTTATATCAAATACGATATTGTCAATATTTTTATGAAGTAAATTTTATGTACACCTTAGCATATTTAGTCATGTATATCTATTAGCAATTATTTTAAATTTCATGTTGCTAGTTAATTACCGCTAATTAATATGAAATATTTTTGATTTTGATTGTCGATTATCAAAACAATATAAGAACTTATTTTAAAAATATATCGAATTATTTAGATACAAACCTCTTATTCTATGGTCCTTGATTTACGACATCCTTTGTTCTAATTTTACATCCGCGCAGCTCCTGAAACTACATCGCAGGTCATCTAGCTTATTGGCTCCCAGAGGGTACATGAAATTAAAACAAAACCATTACAAGTTTAGTGTTATTTGTAAACACAATGGGCATAAGTTTTAATTAGCATTAACGATGACGTGGCCAAGAATAGAACTGACTTAATATCAAATGGACCACGTCATCAATATATGAATACCGTCTCTGGGACGTAGATTTCCTACGAATTGGAATTTTATATCAAATACGATATTGTCAATATTTTTATGAAGTAAATTTTATGTACACCTTAGCATATTTAGTCATGTATATCTATTAGCAATTATTTTAAATTTCATGTTGCTAGTTAATTACCGCTAATTAATATGAAATATTTTTGATTTTGATTGTCGATTATCAAAACAATATAAGAACTTATTTTAAAAATATATCGAATTATTTAGATACAAACCTCTTATTCTATGGTCCTTGATTTACGACATCCTTTGTTCTAATTTTACATCCGCGCAGCTCCTGAAACTACATCGCAGGTCATCTAGCTTATTGGCTCCCAGAGGGTACATGAAATTAAAACAAAACCATTACAAGTTTAGTGTTATTTGTAAACACAATGGGCATAAGTTTTAATTAGCATTAACGATGACGTGGCCAAGAATGGAACTGACTTAATATCAAATGGACCACGTCATCAATATATGAATACCGTCTCTGGTACGTAGATTTCCTATGAATTGGAATTTTATTTAAAAAATTCGGTATTGTCAATATTTTTATGAAGTAAATTTTGTGTTCACCTTAGCGTCTTTAGTCATGTATATCTTAGCACTTGTTTTCAATTCATGTTGCTAGTTAATTACCGCTAATTAATATTAAATATTTTTTGATTTTGATCATCGAATGTCAAAACAACATAAGAACTTATTTTAAAAATATAACGAATTATTTAGATATAAACCTCTTATTCTTTGGTCCTTGATTTATGACATCCTTTTCGCTGATTGTATATTCGGATAGCTCCTAATATTACATCGTAGGTCATCTAGCGTATTGGCTTCCAGAGGGATTTTATAATTGAAACTAAACCATTATAACTTTTAACAGTAGCATATTTTGTTATGTATATCTATTAGCAATTGTTATAAATTTCATGTTGTAGTTAATAACCGCTAATTAATAGTAAATATTTTTTGATTTTGATTGTCGATTTTCAAAACAACATAAGAACTTATTTTAGAAATTTAACGATTTATTTAGATACGAACCTCTTATTCTTTGGTCCTTGATTTACGACATCCTTTGTTCTAATTTTACATCCGCGCAGCTCCTGAAACTACATCGCAGGTCATCTAGCTTATTGGCTCCCAGAGGGTACATGAAATTAAAACAAAACCATTACAAGTTTAGTGTTAATTGTAAACACAATGGGCATTAGTTTTAATTAGCATTAACGATGACGTGGCCAAGAATAGAACTGACTTAATATCAAATGGACCACGTCATCAATATATGAATACCGTCTCTGGTACGTAGATTTCCTATGAATTGGAATTTTATTTAAAAAATTCGGTATTGTCAATATTTTTATGAAGTAAATTTTGTGTTCACCTTAGCGTCTTTAGTCATGTATATCTTAGCACTTGTTTTCAATTCATGTTGCTAGTTAATTACCGCTAATTAATATTAAATATTTTTTGATTTTGATCATCGAATGTCAAAACAACATAAGAACTTATTTTAAAAATATAACGAATTATTTAGATATAAACCTCTTATTCTTTGGTCCTTGATTTATGACATCCTTTTCGCTGATTGTATATTCGGATAGCTCCTAATATTACATCGTAGGTCATCTAGCGTATTGGCTTCCAGAGGGATTTTATAATTGAAACTAAACCATTATAACTTTTAACAGTAGCATATTTTGTTATGTATATCTATTAGCAATTGTTATAAATTTCATGTTGTAGTTAATAACCGCTAATTAATAGTAAATATTTTTTGATTTTGATTGTCGATTTTCAAAACAACATAAGAACTTATTTTAGAAATTTAACGATTTATTTAGATACGAACCTCTTATTCTTTGGTCCTTGATTTACGACATCCTTTGTTCTAATTTTACATCCGCGCAGCTCCTGAAACTACATCGCAGGTCATCTAGCTTATTGGCTCCCAGAGGGTACATGAAATTAAAACAAAACCATTACAAGTTTAGTGTTAATTGTAAACACAATGGGCATTAGTTTTAATTAGCATTAACGATGACGTGGCCAAGAATAGAACTGACTTAATATCAAATGGACCACGTTATCAATATATGAATACCGTCTCTGGTACGTAGATTTCCTATGAATTGGAATTTTATTTAAAAAATTCGGTATTGTCAATATTTTTATGAAGTAAATTTTGTGTTCACCTTAGCGTCTTTAGTCATGTATATCTTAGCACTTGTTTTCAATTCATGTTGCTAGTTAATTACCGCTAATTAATATTAAATATTTTTTGATTTTGATCATCGAATGTCAAAACAACATAAGAACTTATTTTAAAAATATAACGAATTATTTAGATATAAACCTCTTATTCTTTGGTCCTTGATTTATGACATCCTTTTCGCTGATTGTATATTCGGATAGCTCCTAATATTACATCGTAGGTCATCTAGCGTATTGGCTTCCAGAGGGATTTTATAATTGAAACTAAACCATTATAACTTTTAACAGTAGCATATTTTGTTATGTATATCTATTAGCAATTGTTATAAATTTCATGTTGTAGTTAATAACCGCTAATTAATAGTAAATATTTTTTGATTTTGATTGTCGATTTTCAAAACAACATAAGAACTTATTTTAGAAATTTAACGATTTATTTAGATACGAACCTCTTATTCTTTGGTCCTTGATTTACGACATCCTTTGTTCTAATTTTACATCCGCGCAGCTCCTGAAACTACATCGCAGGTCATCTAGCTTATTGGCTCCCAGAGGGTACATGAAATTAAAACAAAACCATTACAAGTTTAGTGTTAATTGTAAACACAATGGGCATTAGTTTTAATTAGCATTAACGATGACGTGGCCAAGAATAGAACTGACTTAATATCAAATGGACCACGTTATCAATATATGAATACCGTCTCTGGGACGTAGATTTCCTTCGAATTGGAATTTTATATTAAATTCGATATTGTCAATAATATTATGAAGTAAATTTTGTGTTCACCTCAGCATCATTAGTCATGTATTAGCAAGTGTTTCAAATTTCATGTTGCTAGTTAAGTACCGCTAATTAATATTAAATATTTTTTTATTTTCATTGTCTATAATCAAAACAACATAAGAACTTATTTTAAAAATATATCGAATTATTTAGATACAAACCTCTTATTCTATGGTCCTTGATTTACGACATCCGTTGTTCTAATTTTACATCCGCGCAGCTCCTGAAACTACATCGCAGGTCATCTAGCGTATTGGCTTCCAGAGGGATCTTATAATTGAAACTAAACCATTATAACTTTCACAGTAGCATATTTTGTTATGTATATCTATTAGCAATTGTTATAAATTTCATGTTGTAGTTAATAACCATTCGCGGAAAAGGTTCGTGTCTAACAATACGCACCTGACAAAGTGGATTAAGTGAAATTAGTTTTCGCGGTAATAAACTTATCGACAAGACCAGAATACTGGCACACATAGCAAATAGTGACCCCCCAAGTCACTAACAGTGAAATAATAGTGAAACGAAAACATTTTCATTCAAAAATACAAAGTTAAGTTTCTCGAACTGGGGCTCCGCTGCCCAGCTGCCACGCGATCGCACAAACAGCTGTTTGCGAGCTTAAAGCTTTCTATCCCAGGGTTCAAGTTTTGGCTAGAACCCTGGTGATTTGGTGCACACTTCAATATGAACACTTTAAATGAAACCGCTGCGGCTGATGAATCGTTGGATACTGCGTTTCTCTCGAGCCCCCAATGTGCTGCCCCGCAGCGCTTTCAAAAAATAAAGCGAAAGTCTCGTGCTTCTCCGGAGACTGAAAGGAAAAAACCCAAATCAACCATCGGCAAACAAGGGAAAAACCCTTCGGCTACAGAACCTAGATATGGCGGCAATTCAAACCGATTTGGTTTACTTGCGCATCTCACAGCTGACAAACAAGTAGGCAATGAAATTGGCGATCTGTATGACCAGCCCAGTACCAGTCATCAAGCTGCAATTGCTGCCGCTAAGCGGGATGCAGCCTCCGCTGGTACCACTAGCTCAGCCAAAAAGGCGCAGTCCAAACCACCTCCTATAGTAATGGAGGGAGTGGACGACGTATGCCTGATGATACCGCTAATTAATATTAAATATTTTTTGATTTTGATCATCGAATGTCAAAACAACATAAGAACTTATTTTAAAAATATAACGAATTATTTAGATATAAACCTCTTATTCTTTGGTCCTTGATTTATGACATCCTTTTCGCTGATTGTATATTCGGATAGCTCCTAATATTACATCGTAGGTCATCTAGCGTATTGGCTTCCAGAGGGATTTTATAATTGAAACTAAACCATTATAACTTTTAACAGTAGCATATTTTGTTATGTATATCTATTAGCAATTGTTATAAATTTCATGTTGTAGTTAATAACCGCTAATTAATAGTAAATATTTTTTGATTTTGATTGTCGATTTTCAAAACAACATAAGAACTTATTTTAGAAATTTAACGATTTATTTAGATACGAACCTCTTATTCTTTGGTCCTTGATTTACGACATCATTTGTTTTGATTTTACATCAGCGCAGCTCCTGAAACTACATCGCAGGTCATCTAGCTTATTGGCTCCCAGAGGATACAGGAACAGAACATAACCATTACAAGTTTAGTTTTATTACTAAACAGCATACGTTTTAATTAGCATTAACGATGACGTGGCCAAGACTAGAACTGACTTAATTTCAAAAAACATTATATATAAAATTATCAAATATTATAAATTAAAAATATACTAGAAAGATTAAGTTTACTTACAAATATTCTAAAAATATTCGGTAAATATATGTTAAAAATATTAAGTTAACAAACACTAGAAATATATACTAGAAACAAAAACTATTTTTGCACTGTGCTGTGTAGCTTACGTGCCACTAATGAGAATCGAGGAGGAGGGCGCAGTTTTATTTGTAAACACAATGGGCATAAGTTTTAATTAGCATTAACGATGACGTGGCCAAGAATAGAACTGACTTAATATCAAATGGACCACGTCATCAATTCATGAATACCGTCTCTGGGACGTAGATTTCCCACGAATTGGAATTTTATATCAAATACGATATTGTCAATATTTTTATGAAGTAAATTTTATGTACACCTTAGCATATTTAGTCATGTATATCTATTAGCAATTATTTTAAATTTCATGTTGCTAGTTAATTACCGCTAATTAATATGAAATATTTTTGATTTTGATTGTCGATTATCAAAACAATATAAGAACTTATTTTAAAAATATATCGAATTATTTAGATACAAACCTCTTATTCTATGGTCCTTGATTTACGACATCCTTTGTTCTAATTTTACATCCGCGCAGCTCCTGAAACTACATCGCAGGTCATCTAGCTTATTGGCTCCCAGAGGGTACATGAAATTAAAACAAAACCATTACAAGTTTAGTGTTAATTGTAAACACAATGGGCATTAGTTTTAATTAGCATTAACGATGACGTGACCAAGAATAGAACTGACTTAATATCAAATGGACCACGTTATCAATATATGAATACCGTCTCTGGGACGTAGATTTCCTTCGAATTGGAATTTTATATTAAATTCGATATTGTCAATAATATTATGAAGTAAATTTTGTGTTCACCTCAGCATCATTAGTCATGTATTAGCAAGTGTTTCAAATTTCATGTTGCTAGTTAAGTACCGCTAATTAATATTAAATATTTTTTTATTTTCATTGTCTATAATCAAAACAACATAAGAACTTATTTTAAAAATATAACGAATTATTTAGATACAAACCTCTTATTCTATGGTCCTTGATTTACGACATCCTTTGTTCTAATTTTACATCCGCGCAGCTCCTGAAACTACATCGCAGGTCATCTAGCGTATTGGCTTCCAGAGGGATCTTATAATTGAAACTAAACCATTATAACTTTCACAGTAGCATATTTTGTTATGTATATCTATTAGCAATTGTTATAAATTTCATGTTGTAGTTAATAACCATTCGCGGAAAAGGTTCGTGTCTAACAATACGCACCTGACAAAGTGGATTAAGTGAAATTAGTTTTCGCGGTAATAAACTTATGGACAAGACCAGAATACTGGCACACATAGCAAATAGTGACCCCCCAAGTCACTAACAGTGAAATAATAGTGAAACGAAAACATTTTCATTCAAAAATACAAAGTTAAGTTTCTCGAACTGGGGCTCCGCTGCCCAGCTGCCACGCGATCGCACAAACAGCTGTTTGCGAGCTTAAAGCTTTCTATCCCAGGGTTCAAGTTTTGGCTAGAACCCTGGTGATTTGGTGCACACTTCAATATGAACACTTTAAATGAAACCGCTGCGGCTGATGAATCGTTGGATACTGCGTTTCTCTCGAGCCCCCAATGTGCTGCCCCGCAGCGCTTTCAAAAAATAAAGCGAAAGTCTCGTGCTTCTCCGGAGACTGAAAGGAAAAAACCCAAATCAACCATCGGCAAACAAGGGGAAAACCCTTCGGCTACAGAACCTAGATATGGCGGCAATTCAAACCGATTTGGTTTACTTGCGCATCTCACAGCTGACAAACAAGTAGGCAATGAAATTGGCGATCTGTATGACCAGCCCAGTACCAGTCATCAAGCTGCAATTGCTGCCGCTAAGCGGGATGCAGCCTCCGCTGGTACCACTAGCTCAGCCAAAAAGGCGCAGTCCAAACCACCTCCTATAGTAATGGAGGGAGTGGACGACGTATGCCTGATGATGCAGAGCATCGAAAATATAGTGGACCTAGAAAAGGTTGAGGCTAGGGCGTCAATGAGCGGTGTCCTAAGGCTTTACGCGGCTGACGCTAATACATTTCGCACCATAGTGAACTGTCTCGAGATCGAAGAGTATGAGTTCCACTGCTACCAGCTTAAAGAGGACAGGCCTTACAGGGTATGCGTGAAAGGCCTGCACCACAGTACGCTACATCACCAAATCAAGGATGAGCTGGAAAAGATCGGGCACAAGGTTCTCGATATTCACACACCGCTTAGGCGAAACGAACCGGGTACCTCAAAAGCGTCGCCAGTCAATATGTTCTTCCTAAATATTGCTGCTGCGGCAAACAATAAGGAGATCCTGGCGGTAAAGGCACTATGCCATATGAGAGTAGTTATTGAGCCTCTCCGCAAGCGTAACGCTATTGTCCAATGCCATCGTTGTCAGCAGTTTGGCCACACAGCCAAATACTGCCGTAAGGCCCACATTTGTGTGAAATGTGCCGGCGAACACCCAGCCAAGGACTGTACCAGGCCACGCATCGAGCTGTGCACTTGCTACAACTGTGGCGGTCAGCATCCTGCAAACTATAAAGGTTGCAGCAAGCTACAAGCGTTCCTGCAGCGATCCAGACCCAGAAGTGGAGTGGCTGGAAGAACAGAAGTAAGCGAGCGACCAACTCCACGGGGCTTAGCTGGAGGTAAGGAGATCCCCTCTTCTCGAGGCGGAATATCTTATGCAGATGTGGCTAGAGGGTCCATTCACCACAAGCAACCAATGAGCCTGACGCACCAGCAACAGAAGCAACAGCAACAGCCCTATGATGGAAGCCCCAGTCGTCAAAGGAGCCGCAGCCGGACAAGGGCGTCTAGGGGTACACTCCAGCGCTCGACGGATGCTAGCAGCAGCATTGAAGCCATCCTGCAGACGCTTAATGAGAACATTAATTCTTTGCGCTCGATTCAAGAGAAGCAAATGGAATTAATGATGATGATGATGAAGCAACAGCAACAACAGTCACATCAGCAGGGGCAGATTATCAATCTGCTCACTGCTCTCCAAGCGCGTCAAGCGCCATAATGATGCCGCTGCGCATCCTAGTGTGGAACGCCGACGGCGTATCCACGAAGTTGCCTGAAGTAGAGTGCTTCGTGCGACGTCACGAAATCGATGTATTACTGCTCAGCGAGACACACTGCAAGGGGGCAGAGACGCCTAAGCTATTCGGATTTGTAGCCTACACTGCCAATGATCCGAGTGGTGGCAACGCCAAAGGCGGAGCAGCTATCTTAATCAAAAATAGCCTTGCCCACTTTCCGCTAACACCAATAGCCACTGCCAAGGTGCAACTTGCGCCGGCTGTTATTGAAACGGCACTTGGTCCTATAAGCTTTGGAGCGGTCTACTGCCCACCGAGATTTGCATGGACTACGGACGAGTTTAAGGACATTTTGGAAGAGTTCCAGACGAAGTTCATTGTTGCAGGCGATTGGAACGCGTCCCACTGGCTCTGGGGTGCGGGAAGGAGCAACCAAAGAGGCATTGCATTAGCGAATCTCGTCCTAAATTCGGAGGTGGACTCGCTAGCAACAGGAGGACCAACAAGATACCCGTACGGCAGTAGAGGCTCACCAGGGTACATCGATTTTGCACTGACAAAGGGTGTGCTGGGCATCCACGCTAACATAAGTGCGGTTGTTGAGCTTAGCTCCGACCACCTGCCTTTGGTAATTACGCTGGATGCGGGGGCAATATCCTACCCTAAGATGGAGCGGCTTATCACTAGGCGTACTAACCTGGAGGTATTCCAATCGCAACTGGAGTCCACACTGCCCCTCAACACTGCCATAAACTCTGGACAGGACGTTGATGATGCTATCGAACTGCTCACCAACAATATCAAGTCAGCAGCTAGATTGGCAACTCGCAGAATATCTCGGCAGCCCGCGGCAGATCGAATCCCAATACCCAGGGAGATCCTGCTGCTTATAGCTGAGAAGAGGCACTTACGCACTAGGTGGATGAGGTCTCGGCACCCGTTGGACAAAACGGAATGGAATCGAGCTCTGAGTAGGCTCCGATGCGCGTTGGTGCTGCACAAAGCCGCATGGTTCGACGAAAGGCTTGCCAATACCGGAGTCGAAAGCGAAGCGACGCATTCGCTGTGGAAGGCCACGCGCGCAATCAAAAGGCGTTGCACGAGGAAGGCGCCTCTAGTCGATAGCAACGGGACATGGTGTCGGACCGACTTGGGACAAGCGGAGGTATTCGCTGCGCACCTCGCCGAGCGATTTCAACCATTCAAGCTTGCCAGCCTGCAACAGGTTGAAGAAACTCAGGACCAGCTGAACCAAGCGCTTCAAATGGATATGCCAATCACGCCGTTTGAACCCTGCGAGGTAGCCGAAGTCATTGTGCGCCAGAGTAACAACAAAGCACCTGGACATGACGTCATCTGCAACGCCACATTGAAGGCCCTGCCCAGACAAGCGATCCTCTACATAACGTTGGTTTTCAACGCTATTGTGAGGTTGCAATACTTCCCTTATCAGTGGAAGCTCGGGATAATCTCCATGATCCACAAACCTGGCAAGCCGGAAAGGGAGCCCGCCTCCTACCGGCCGATCAGTCTCCTCCCTTCAATTTCGAAGGTGTTTGAGAGACTGATTGCTGTCCGGATTGTAAGGATTATGGAAGCCCAGGGGATTACCCCTGAGCACCAGTTCGGTTTCCGTGCTGGCCACTGTACTGTCGAGCAGCTCCATCGAGTCGTCGAACAAATCCTGACTGCCTACGACAGTAAGGAATATTGTAACAGCCTCTTCTTGGACATTCGAGAAGCGTTTGATCGAGTGTGGCACATTGGACTCCAACTGAAAATCAAGCAGACGCTGCCTGCTCCATATTTTGGGTTGCTGAAATCGTACCTGGAAGGAAGGATGTTCGCTGTGCGCTTTCATTCAGCAATTTCCACCGAGCACAACGTGGCAGCTGGTGTTCCACAAGGTAGTGTCCTCGGCCCCTGCTCTACTGCCTGTATAGCCACGACATGCCGCAGCCAGATGTAAGCCTTTACGGGAAATCTATGTTGGCCACATTTGCCGATGACGTGTGCGTCACCTACAGGTCCCGATGCGAGCACGACGCAGCCGATGGTATCCAGGACTTTGCATACCGGTTCTCGGAATGGGCAAGTCGATGGAATATTGGCATCAATAGCAGTAAATCCAACAACGTCTGCTTCACTTTAAAGCGGAGAACGCCACCGCCCGTCTACATCGAGGAAGTCCCCGTACCACAGCCGAACGCAGCAAAGTACCTTGGAGTGCTTCTGGATCGCAGACTCACATTTTCCAAGCATGTGACCGACATCAGAACGCGCCTACGTGCTAAGGTGGCGAAGCACTACTGGCTACTTTCTTCGCGCAGTAAATTGTCGCTATCCAACAAGCTGACAATTTACAAACAGATCCTAGCACCAAACTGGAAGTATGGGTGCCAAATCTGGGGCTTAGCCTGCGACAGCCACATCAAAAGGATCCAGGCTATTCAAAATAAGGTAGCAAGACTCATTACCGGCTGCGAGTGGTTTGTTCGAAACACCACCCTGCACAGAGACCTGAAACTCGCAACGGTATTTGACGAAATAAACAAGCACTCGAGCAGATACCATGACAGGCTGGAGCGCCACAGAAATCGGCTGGCCAGCGCTTTAAACAGATCTCGCCCACCAAGGAGGCTCAATAGAAGGCAACCGAGGGATCTCATTACCCGATCTCCTTTGACAAGGGTCCGCAGAAGCTGACGCTTATCTTAAATCCTATTTGTTATATGTGATTGTTATGTAATTGTAGTTAAATTACTGTAAATTTGAAAAAGCTAACAATAGTTAGCCGGCGAGCCCAAATGGGCTGAATTAATAGATAAGAAGGACACAAAGGGGCTTCAAGACTTCCCCGTATGCCTTAATAAATAAATTAAATAAAAAAAAAGTTAATAACCGCTAATTAATAGTAAATATTTTTTGATTTTGATTGTCGATTTTCAAAACAACATAAGAACTTATTTTAGAAATAGACCGACTTATTTAGATACGAACCTCTTATTCTTTGGTCCTTGATTTACGACATCATTTGTTCTGATTTTACATCAGCGCAGCTCCTGAAACTACATCGCAGCTCATCTAGCTTATTGGCTCCCAGAGGATACAGGAACAGAACAAATCCATTACAAGTTTAGTTTTATTAGTAAACAGCATACGTTTTAATTAGCATTAACGATAACGTGGCCGAGACTAGAACTGACTTAATTTCAAAAAACATTATATATAAAATTATCAAATATTATAAATTAAAAATATACTAGAAAGATTAAGTTTACTTAAAAATATTCTAAAAATATTTGGTAAATATATGTTAAAAATATTAAGTTGACAAACACTAGAAATATATACTAAAAACAAAATATATATTTGCACTGTGCCGTGTAGCTTACGTGTCACTAATGAGAATCGAGGCGAAGAGCGCAAAATTTTTATTTGCAAAATTTTCCATTTGCCTAGTTTAATTTAAATTGGTAATATTTAAAAAATATTCTAAAAATATTCGGTATATATATGTTAAAAATACTAAGTTGACAAACACTAGAAATATATACCATAAACAAAAACTATATTTGCACTGTGCCGTGTAGGTTACTTGCCACTAATGAGAATCGAGGCGAAGGGCGCAAAATTTTTATTTGCTAAATTTTCCATTTGCTTAGTTTAATTTAAATTAGTAATATTTAAAAAATGTTCTAAAAATATTCGGTATATATATGTTAAAAATACTAAGTTGACAAACACTAGAAATATATACCATAAACAAAAACTATATTTGCACTGTGCCGTGTAGCTTACGTGCCACTAATGAGAATTGAGGAGGAGGGCGCAAAATTTTTACTTGCAAAATTTTCCATTTGCTTAGTTTAATTTCTAATTTAATTACTTATTCTCTCATTGTGTGTGTGTGTCATCTTCAGTTTGCAGCCTTTGGGATAATCTTTTGTCTCCCTGAAGTGTGTGTGTCTGTATGTGTGGAGCCTGCTATTTGCATATGTGTGAGTGTAGCTTGTCATTTATTTATTTTATGCCACATCGATTCCGCGAGTTCGATATTGTCAATATTTTTATGAAGTAAATTTTGTGTACACCTTAGCATATTTAGTCATGTATATCTATTAGCAATTATTTAAATTTCATGTTGTAGTTAATAACCGCTAATTATCATTAAATATTTTTTGATTTTGATTGTCGATTTTCAAAACAACATAAGAACTTATTTTAAAAATATAACGAATTATTTAGATACGAACCTCTTATTCTTTGGTCCTTGATTTACGACATCCTTTGTTCTAATTTTACATCCGCGCAGCTCCTGAAACATATAAGTTTTAATTAGCATTAACGATGACGTGGCCAAGAATGGAACTGACTTAATATCAAATGGACCACGTCATCAATATATGAATACCATCTGTGGTACGTAGATTTCCTATGAATTGGAATTTTATTTAAAAAATTCGGTATTGTCAATATTTTTATGAAGTAAATTTTGTGTTCACCTTAGCATATTTAGTCATGTATATCTATTAGCAATTATTTAAATTTCATGTTGCTAGTTAATTACCGCTAATTAATATAAAATAATTTTTGATTTTGATTGTCGATTATCAAAACAACATAAGAACTTATTTTAAAATATATCGAATTATTTAGATACGAACCTCTTATTCTTTGGTCCTTGATTTACGACATCCTTTGTTCTAATTTTACATCCGCGCAGCTCCTGAAACTACATCGCAGGTCATCTAGCTTATTGGCTCCCAGAGGGTACATGTAATTAAAACAAAACCATTACAAGTTTAGTTTTATTTGTAAACAGAATGGGCATAAGTTTTAATTAGCATTAACGATGACGTGGCCAAGAATAGAACTGACTTAATATCAAATGGACCACGTCATCAATATATGAATACCGTCTCTGGGACGTAGATTTCCTACGAATTGGAATTTTATATTAAATTCGATATTGTCAATAATTTTATGAAGTAAATTTTGTGTTCACCTCAGCATCATTAGTCATGTATTAGCAAGTGTTTCAAATTTCATATTGCTAGTTAAGTACCGCTAATTAATATTAAATATTTTTTGATTTTGATTGTCTATAATCAAAACAACATAAGAACTTATTTTAAAAATATATCGAATTATTTAGATACAAACCTCTTATTCTATGGTCCTTGATTTACGACATCCTTTGTTCTAATTTTACATCCGCGCAGCTCCTGAAACTACATCGCAGGTCATCTAGCTTATTGGCTCCCAGAGGGTACATGTAATTAAAACAAAACCATTACAAGCTTAGTGTTAATTGTAAACACAATGGGCATTAGTTTTAATTAGCATTAAGGATGACGTGGCCAAGAATAGAACTGACTTAATATCAAATGGAACACGTCATCAATTCATGAATACCGTCTCTGGGACGTAGATTTCCTACGAATTGGAATTTTATATCAAATACGATATTGTCAATATTTTTATGAAGTAAATTTTGTGTTCACCTTAGCATATTTAGTCATGTATATCTATTAGCAATTATTTTAAATTTCATGTTGCTAGTTAATTACCGCTAATTAATATGAAATATTTTTGATTTTGATAGTCGATTATCAAAACCATATAAGAACTTATTTTAAAAATATAACGAATAATTTAGATATAAACCTCTTATTCTTTGGTCCTTGATTTATGACATCCTTTTCGCTGATTGTATATTCGGATAGCTCCTAATATTACATCGTAGGTCATCTAGCGTATTGGCTTCCAGAGGGATCTTATAATTGAAACTAAACCATTATAACTTTCACAGTAGCATATTTTGTTATGTATATCTATTAGCAATTGTTATAAATTTCATGTTGTAGTTAATAACCGCTAATTAATAGTAAATATTTTTTGATTTTGATTGTCGATTTTCAAAACAACATAAAAACTTATTTTAGAAATATAACGATTTATTTAGATACGAACCTCTTATTCTTTGGTCCTTGGTTTACAACATCATTTGTTCTGATTTTACATCAGCGCAGCTCCTGAAACTACATCGCAGCTCATCTAGCTTATTGGCTCCCAGAGGATACAGGAACAGAACAAAACCATTACAAGTTTAGTTTTATTAGTAAACAGCATACGTTTTAATTAGCATTAACGATGTCGTGGCCAAGACTAGAAATGACTTAATTTCAAAAACATTATATATAAAATTATCAAATATTATAAATTAAAAATAGACTAGAAAGATTAAGTTTACTTAAAAATATTCTGAAAATATCCGGTAAATATATGTTAAAAATATTAAGTTGACAAACACTAGAAATATATACTAAGAACAAAATCTATATTTGCACTGTGCCGTGTAGCTTACTTGCCACTAATGAGAATCGAGGAGGAGGGCGCAAAATTTTTACTTGCAAAATTTTCCATTTGCTTAGTTTAATTTCCAATTTAATTACTTATTCTCTCATTGTGTGTGTGTGTCATATTCAGTTTGCAGCCTTTGGGATAATCTTTTGTCTCCCTGAAGTGTTTGTCTGTATGTGTGTGTTTGGAGCCTGCTGTTTGCATATGTGTGAGTGTAGCTTGTCATTTATTTATTTTATGCCACATCGATTCCGCGAGTTCGATATTGTCAATATTTTTATGAAGTAAATTTTGTGTACACCTTAGCATATTTAGTCATGTATATCTATTAGCAATTGTTTTAAATTTCATGTTGCTAGTTAATTACCGCTAATTAATATGAAATATTTTTTGATTTTGATTGTCGAATATCAAAACAATATAAGAACTTATTTTAAAAATATAACGAATTACTTAGATACGAACCTTTTATTCCTTGGTCCTTGATTACCGACATCATTTGTGCTAATTTTACATCCAAGCAGCTCCTGAAACTATATCGCAGGTCATCTAGCTTATTGGCTCCCAGAGGGTACATGTAATTAAAACAAAACCATTACAAGTTTAGTTTTATTTGTAAACAGAATGGGCATAAGTTTTAATTAGCATTAACGATGACGTGGCCAAGAATAGAACTGACTTAATATCAAATGGACCACGTCATCAATATATGAATACCGTCTCTGGGACGTAGATTTCCTACGAATTGGAATTTTATATTAAATTCGATATTGTCAATATTTTTATGAAGTAAATTTTGTGTTCACGTTACCATATTTAGTCATGTATATTTATTAGCAATTATTTCAAATTTTATGTTGCTAGTTAATTACCGCTAATTAATATGAAATATTTTTGATTTTGATTGTCGATTATCAAAACCATATAAGAACTTATTTTAAAAATATAACGAGTTATTTAGATACGAACCTCTTATTCTTTGGTCCTTGATTTACGACATCCTTTGTTCTAATTTTACATCCGCGCAGCTCCTGAAACTACATCGCAGGTCATCTAGCTTATTGGCTCCCAGAGGATACATGAAATTAAAACAAAACCATTACAAGTTTAGTGTTATTTGTAAACACAATGGGCATAAGTTTTAATTAGCATTAACGATGACGTGGCCAAGAATGGAACTGACTTAATATCAAATGGACCACGTCATCAATATATGAATACCATCTCTGGTACGTAGATTTCCTATGAATTGGAATTTTATTTAAAAAATTCGGTATTGTCAATATTTTTATGAAGTAAATTTTGTGTTCGCCTTAGCGTCTTTAGTCATGTATATCTTAGCACTTGTTTTCAATTTCATGTTGCTAGTTAATTACCGCTAATTAATATGAAATATTTTTGATTTTGATTGTCGATTATCAAAACCATATAAGAACTTATTTTAAAAATATATCGAATTATTTAGATACGAACCTCTTATTCTTTGGTCCTTGATTTACGACATCCTTTGTGCTAATTTTACATCCAAGCAGCTCCCGAAACTACATCGCAGGTCATCTAGGTTATTGGCTCCCAGAGGATACATGAAATTAAAACAAAACCATTACAAGTTTAGTTTTATTAGTAAACAGCATACGTTTTAATTAGCATTAACGATGTCGTGGCCAAGACTAGAACTGACTTAATTTCAAAAAAACATTATATATAAAATTATCAAATATTATAAATTAAAAATAGACTAGAAAGATTAAGTTTACTTAAAAATATTCTGAAAATATCCGGTAAATATATGTTAAAAATATTAAGTTGACAAACACTAGAAATATATACTAAGAACAAAATCTATATTTGCACTGTGCCGTGTAGCTTACGTGCCACTAATGAGAATCGATGAGGAGGGCGCAAAATTTTTACTTGCAAAATTTTCCATTTGATTAGTATAATTTCAAATTTAATTACTTATTCTCTCATTGTGTGTGTGTGGCATCTTCAGTTTGCAGCCTTTGGGATAATCTTTTGTCTCCCTGAAGTGTGTGTGTCTGTATGTGTGGAGCCTGCTGTTTGCATATGTGTGAGTGTAGCTTGTCATTTATTTATTTTATGCCACATCGATTCCGCGAGTTCGATATTGTCAATATTTTTATGAAGTAAATTTTGTGTACACCTTAGCATATTTAGTCATGTATATCTATTAGCAATTGTTTTAAATTTCATGTTGCTAGTTAATTACCGCTAATTAATATGAAATATTTTTTGATTTTGATTGTCGATTATCAAAACAACATAAGAACTTATTATAAAAATATAACGAATTATTTAGATACGACCCTCTTATTCTTTGGTCCTTGATTACCGACATCATTTGTGCTAATTTTACATCCAAGCAGCTCCTGAAACTATATCGCAGGTCATCTAGCTTATTGGCTCCCAGAGGGTACATGTAATTAAAACAAAACCATTACAAGTTTAGTTTTATTTGTAAACAGAATGGGCATAAGTTTTAATTAGCATTAACGATGACGTGGCCAAGAATAGAACTGACTTAATATCAAATGGACCACGTCATCAATATATGAATACCATCTGTGGTACGTACATTTCCTAGGAATTGGAATTTTGTGTTAAATTCGATATTGGTAATATTTTTATGAAGTAAATTTTGTGTACACCTTAGCATATTTAGTCATGTATGTTAATAACCGCTAATTAATATGAAATATTTTTTGATTTTGATTGTCTATAATCAAAACAACATAAGAACTTATTTTAAAAATATATCGAATTATTTAGATATAAACCTCTTGTTCTATGGTCATTGATTTATGACATCCTTTTCGCTGATTGTATATTCGGATAGCTTCTAATATAACATCGTAGGTCATCTACCGTATTGGCTTCCAGTTTCCGTATTGAAACTAAACCATTATAACTTTCACAGTAGCATATTTTGTTATGTATATCTATTAGCAATTGTTATAAATTTCATGTTGTAGTTAATAACCGCTAATTAATAGTAAATATTTTTTGATTTTGATTGTCGATTTTCAAAACAACATAAGAAATTATTTTAGAAATATAACGATTTATTTAGATACGAACCTCTTATCCTTTGGTCCTTGATTTACGACATCATTTGTTCTGATTTTACATCAGCGCAGCTCCTGAAACTACATCGCAGCTCATCTAGCTTATTGGCTCCCAGAGGATACATGAAATTAAAACAAAACCATTACAAGTTTAGTGTTATTTGTAAACACAATGGGCATAAGTTTTAATTAGCATTAACGATGACGTGGCCAAGAATGGAACTGACTTAATATCAAATGGACCACGTCATCAATATATGAATACCATCTCTGGTACGTAGATTTCCTATGAATTGGAATTTTATTTAAAAAATTCGGTATTGTCAATATTTTTATGAAGTAAATTTTGTGTTCACCTTAGCATATTTAGTCATGTATATCTATTAGCAATTATTTTAAATTTCATGGTGCTAGTTAATTACCGCTAATTAATATGAAATATTTTTGATTTTGAGTGTCAATTATCAAAACAATATAAGAACTTATTTTAAAAATATAACGAATTATTTAGATACGAACCTTTTATTCCTTGGTCCTTGATTACCGACATAATTTGTGCTAATTTTACATCCAAGCAGCTCCTGAAACTATATCGCAGGTCACCTAGCTTATTGGCTCCCAGAGGGTACATGTAATTAAAACAAAACCATTACAAGTTTAGTGTTAATTGTAAACACAATGGGCATACGTTTTAATTAGCATTAACGATGACGTAGCCAAGAATGGAACTGACTTAATATCAAATGACCACGTCATCAATTCATGAATACCGTCTCTGGGACGTAGATTTCCTACGAATTTGAATTTTATATTAAATACGATATTGTCAATATTTTTATGAAGTAAATTTTGTGTTCACCTTAGCATATTTAGTCATGTATATCTATTAGCAATTATTTAAATTTCATGTTGCTAGTTAATTACCGCTAATTAATATGAAATAATTTTTGATTTTGATTGTCGATTATCAAAACAACATAAGAACTTATTTTAAAAATATATCGAATTATTTAGATACGAACCTCTTATTCTTTGGTCCTTGATTTACGACATCCTTTGTTCTAATTTTACATCCGCGCAGCTCCTGAAACTACATCGCAGGTCATCTAGCTTATTGGCTCCCAGAGGGTACATGAAATTAAAACAAAACCATTACAAGTTTAGTGTTATTTGTAAACACAATGGGCATAAGTTTTAGTTTGCATTAACGATGACGTGGCCAAGAATAGAACTGACTTAATATCAAATGGACCACGTCATCAATATATGAATACCGTCTCTGGGACGTAGATTTCCTACGAATTGGAATTTTATATTACATACGATATTGTCAATATTTTTATGAAGTAAATTTTGTGTTCACGTTACCATATTTAGTCATGTATATTTATTAGCAATTATTTCAAATTTCATGTTGCTAGTTAATTACCGCTAATTAATATGAAATATTTTTGATTTTGATTGTCGATTATCAAAACCATATAAGAACTTATTTTAAAAATATAACGAATTATTTAGATATAAACCTCTTATTCTTTGGTCCTTGATTTACGACATCCTTTGTTCTAATTTTACATCCGCGCAGCTCCTGAAACTACATCGCAGGTCATCTAGCTTATTGGCGCCCAGAGGGTACATGAAATTAAAACAAAACCATTACAAGTTTAGTGTTATTTGTAAACACAATGGGCATAAGTTTTAATTAGCATTAACGATGACGTGGCCAAGAATGGAACTGACTTAATATCAAATGGACCACGTCATCAATATATGAATACCATCTCTGGTACGTAGATCTCCTATGAATTGGAATTTTATTTAAAAAATTCGGTATTGTCAATATTTTTATGAAGTAAATTTTGTGCGTAAAATTAGCGTGTTTAGTCATGTATATCTTAGCACTTGTTTTCAATTTCATGTTGCTAGTTAATTACCGCTAATTAATATGAAATATTTTTGATTTTGATTGTCGATTATCAAAACCATATAAGAACTTATTTTAAAAATATAACGAATTATTTAGATACGAACCTCTTATTCAGTGGTCCTTGATTTACGACATCATTTGTGCTAATTTTACATTCAAGCAGCTCCTGAAACTATATCGCAGGTCATCTAGCTTATTGGCTCCCAGAGGGTACATGTAATTAAAACAAAACCATTACAAGTTTAGTGTTATTTGTAAACACAATGGGAATAAGTTTTAATTAGCATTAACGATGACGTGGCCAAGAATGGAACTGACTTAATATCAAATGGACCACGTCATCAATTCATGAATACCGTCTCTGGGACGTAGATTTCCTACGAATTGGAATTTTATATTAAATACGATATTGTCAATATTTTTATGAAGTAAATTTTGTGTTCACGTTACCATATTTAGTCATGTATATTTATTAGCAATTATTTCAAATTTCATGTTGCTAGTTAATTACCGCTAATTAATATGAAATATTTTTGATTTTGATTGTCGATTATCAAAACCATATAAGAACTTATTTTAAAAATATAACGAGTTATTTAGATACGAACCTCTTATTCTTTGGTCCTTGATTTACGACATCCTTTGTGCTAATTTTACATCCAAGCAGCTCCCGAAACTACATCGCAGGTCATCTAGCTTATTGGCTCCCAGAGGGTACATGAAATTAAAACAAACCCATTACAAGTTTAGTGTTATTTGTAAACACAATGGGCATAAGTTTTAATTAGCATTAACGATGACGTGGCCAAGAATAGAACTGACTTAATATCAAATGGACCACGTCATCAATATATGAATACCATCTCTGGTACGTAGATTTCCTATGAATTGGAATTTTATTTAAAAAATTCGGTATTGTCAATATTTTTATGAAGTAAATTTTGTGTTCGCCTTAGCGTCTTTAGTCATGTATACCTTAGCACTTGTTTTCAATTTCATGTTGCTAGTTAATTACCGCTAATTAATATTAAATATTTTTTGATGTTGATCATCGATTGTCAAAACAACATAAGAACTTATTTTAAAAATATATCGAATTATTTAGATACAAACCTCTTATTCTATGGTCCTTGATTTACGACATCCTTTGTTCTAATTTTACATCCGCGCAGCTCCTGAAACTACATCGCAGGTCATCTAGCTTATTGGCTCCCAGAGGGTACATGTAATTAAAACAAAACCATTACAAGTTTAGTTTTATTTGTAAACAGAATGGGCATAAGTTTTAATTAGCGTTAACGATGACGTGGCCAAGAATAGAACTGACTTAATATCAAATGGACCACGTCTTCAATATATGAATACCATCTCTGGTACGTAGATTTCCTACGAATTGGAATTTTATATTAAATTCGATATTGTCAATAATTTTATGAAGTAAATTTTGTGTTCACCTCAGCATCATTAGTCATGTATTAGCAAGTGTTTCAAATTTCATGTTGCTAGTTAAGTACCGCTAATTAATATTAAATATTTTTTGATTTTGATTGTCTATAATCAAAACAACATAAGAACTTATTTTAAAAATATAACGAATTATTTAGATACAAACCTCTTATTCTTTGGTCCTTGATTTACGACATCCTTTGTTCTAATTTTACATCCGCGCAGCTCCTGAAACTACATCGCAGGTCATCTAGCTTATTGGCTCCCAGAGGGTACATGTAATTAAAACAAAACCATTACAAGTTTAGTGTTATTTGTAAACACAATGGGAATAAGTTTTAATTAGCATTAACGATGACGTGGCCAAGAATGGAACTGACTTAATATCAAATGGACCACGTCATCAATTCATGAATACCGTCTCTGGGACGTAGATTTCCTACGAATTGGAATTTTATATTAAATACGATATTGTCAATATTTTTATGAAGTAAATTTTGTGTTCACGTTACCATATTTAGTCATGTATATTTATTAGCAATTATTTCAAATTTCATGTTGCTAGTTAATTACCGCTAATTAATATGAAATATTTTTGATTTTGATTGTCGATTATCAAAACCATATAAGAACTTATTTTAAAAATATAACGAGTTATTTAGATACGAACCTCTTATTCTTTGGTCCTTGATTTACGACATCCTTTGTGCTAATTTTACATCCAAGCAGCTCCCGAAACTACATCGCAGGTCATCTAGCTTATTGGCTCCCAGAGGATACATGAAATTAAAACAAAACAATTACAAGTTTAGTTTTATTAGTAAACAGCATACGTTTTAATTTGCATTAACGATGTCGTGGCCAAGACTAGAACTGACTTAATTTCAAAAAACATTATATATAAAATTATCAAATATTATAAATTAAAAATAGACTAGAAAGATTAAGTTTACTTAAAAATATTCTGAAAATATCCGGTAAATATATGTTAAAAATATTAAGTTGACAAACACTAGAAATATATACTAAGAACAAAATCTATATTTGCACTGTGCCGTGTAGCTTACGTGCCACTAATGAGAATCGATGAGGAGGGCGCAAAATTTTTACTTGCAAAATTTTCCATTTGATTAGTTTAATTTCTAATTTAATTACTTATTTTCTCATTGTGTGTGTGTGGCATCTTCATTTTGCAGCCTTTGGGATAATCTTTTGTCTCCCTGAAGTGTGTGTGTCTGTATGTGTGGAGCCTGCTGTTTGCATATGTGTGAGTGTAGCTTGTCATTTATTTATTTTATGCCACATCGATTCCGCGAGTTCGATATTGTCAATATTTGTATGAAGTAAATTTTGTGTACACCTTAGCATATTTAGTCATGTATATCTATTAGCAATTGTTTTAAATTTCATGTTGCTAGTTAATTACCGCTAATTAATATGAAATATTTTTTGATTTTGATTGTCGATTATCAAAACAACATAAGAACTTATTATAAAAATATAACGAATTATTTAGATACGACCCTCTTATTCTTTGGTCCTTGATTACCGACATCATTTGTGCTAATTTTACATCCAAGCAGCTCCTGAAACTATATCGCAGGTCATCTAGCTTATTGGCTCCCAGAGGGTACATGTAATTAAAACAAAACCATTACAAGTTTAGTTTTATTTGTAAACAGAATGGGCATAAGTTTTAATTAGCGTTAACGATGACGTGGCCAAGAATAGAACTGACTTAATATCAAATGGACCACGTCTTCAATATATGAATACCATCTCTGGTACGTAGATTTCCTACGAATTGGAATTTTATATTAAATTCGATATTGTCAATATTTTTATGAAGTACATTTTGTGTTCACCTTAGCATATTTAGAGATGTATATCTATTAGCAATTATTTAAATTTCATGTTGCTAGTTAATTACCGCTAATTAATATGAAATATTTTTGATTTTGATTGTCGATTATCAAAACCATAAAGAACTTATTTTAAAAATATAACGAATTATTTAGATACGAACCTCTTATTCTTTGGTCCTTGATTTACGACTTCCTTTGTTCTAATTTTACATCCGCGCAGCTCCTGAAACTACATCGCAGGTCATCTAGCTTATTGGCTCCCAGAGGATACATGAAATTTAAACAAAACCATTACAAGTTTAGTTTTATTAGTAAACAGCATACGTTTTAATTAGCATTAACGATGTCGTGGCCAAGACTAGAACTGACTTTATTTCAAAAAACATTATAGATAAAATTATCAAATATTATAAATTAAAAATATACTAGAAAGATTAATTTTACTTAAAAATATTCTAAACATATACTGTAAATATATGTTAAAAATATTAAATTGACAAACACTAGGAATATATACTAAAAACAAAATCTATATTTGCACTGTGCCGTGTAGCTTACGTGCCACTAATGAGAATCGAGGCGAAGTGCGCAAAATTTTCCATTTGCTTAGTTTAATTTAAATTAGTAATATTTAAAAAATATTCTAAAAATATTCGGTATAAATATGTTACAAATACTAAGTTGACAAACACTAGAAATATATCCCATAAACAAAAACTATATTTGCACTGTGCCGTGTAGCTTACTTGCCACTAATGAGAATCGAGGCGAAGGGCGCAAAATTTTCCATTTGCTTAGTTTAATTTAAATTAGTAATATTTAAAAAATATTCTAAAAATATTCGGTATAAATATGTTACAAATACTAAGTTGACAAACACTAGAAATATATCCCATAAACAAAAACTATATTTGCACTGTGCCGTGTAGCTTACTTGCCACTAATGAGAATCGAGGCGAAGGGCGCAAAATTTTTATTTGCAAAATTTTCAATTTGCTTAGTTTAATTTAAATTAGTAATATTTAAAAAAATTCGGTATATATATGTTAAAAATACTAAGTTGACGAACACTAGAAATATATACTAAGAACAAAGTCTATATTTGCACTGTGGCGTGTAGCTTACGTGCCACTAATGAGAATCGAGGAGGAGGGCGCAAAATTTTTACTTGCAAAATTTTCCATTTGCTTAGTTTAATTTCTAATTTAATTACTTATTCTCTCATTGTGTGTGTGTGTCATCTTCAGTTTGCAGCCTTTGGGATAATCTTTTGTCTCCCTGAAGTGTGTGTCTGTATGTGTGTGTTTGGAGCCTGCTGTTTGCATATGTGTGAGTGTAGCTTGTCATTTATTTATTTTATGCCACATCGATTCCGCGAGTTCGATATTGTCAATATTTGTATGAAGTAAATTTTGTGTACACCTTAGCATATTTAGTCATGTATATCTATTAGCAATTGTTTTAAATTTCATGTTGCTAGTTAATTACCGCTAATTAATATGAAATATTTTTTGATTTTGATTGTCGATTATCAAAACAACATAAGAACTTATTATAAAAATATAACGAATTATTTAGATAGGACCCTCTTATTCTTTGGTCCTTGATTACCGACATCCTTTGTTCTAATTTTACATCCGCGCAGCTCCTGAAACTACAACGCAGTTCATCTAGCTTATTGGCTCCCAGAGGGTACATGTAATTAAAACAAAACCATTACAAGTTTAGTGTTAATTGTAAACACAATGGGCATAAGTTTTAATTAGCATTAACGATGACGTGGCCAAGAATGGAACTGACTTAATATCAAATGGACCACGTCATCAATTCATGAATACCGTCTCTGGGACGTAGATTTCCTATGAATTGGAATTTTAGTTTAAAAATTCGATATTGTCAATATTTTTATGAAGTACATTTTGTGTTCACCTTAGCATATTTAGTCATGTATATCTATTAGCAATTATTTTAAATTTCATGTTGCTAGTTAATTACCGCTAATTAATATGAAATATTTTTGATTTTGATTGTCAATTATCAAAACCATATAAGAACTTATTTTAAAAATATAACGAATTATTTAGATACGAACCTCTTATTCTTTGGTCCTTGATTAACGACATCATTTGTGCTAATTTTACATCCAAGCAGCTCCTGAAACTATATCGCAGGTCATCTAGCTTATTGGCTCCCAGAGGGTACATGTAATTAAAACAAAACCATTACAAGTTTAGTGTTAATTGTAAACACAATGGGCATAAGTTTTAATTAGCATTAACGATGACGTGGCCAAGAATGGAACTGACTTAATATCAAATGGACCACGTCATCAATTCATGAATACCGTCTCTGAGACGTAGATTTCCTACGAATTGGAATTTTATATCAAATACGATATTGTCAATATTTTTATGAAGTAAATTTTATGTTCACCTTAGCATATTTAGTCATGTATATCTATTAGCAATTATTTTAAATTTCATGTTGCTAGTTAATTACCGCTAATTAATATGAAATATTTTTGATTTTGATTGTCGATTATCAAAACAATATAAGAACTTATTTTAAAATATAACGAATTATTTAGATACGAACCTTTTATTCCTTGGTCCTTGATTACCGACATCATTTGTGCTAATTTTACATCCAAGCAGCTCCTGAAACTATATCGCAGGTCATCTAGCTTATTGGCTCCCAGAGGGTACATGTAATTAAAACAAAACCATTACAAGTTTAGTGTTAATTGTAAACACAATGGGCATAAGTTTTAATTAGCATTAACGATGACGTGGCCAAGAATGGAACTGACTTAATATCAAATGGACCACGTCATCAATTCATGAATACCGTCTCTGGGACGTAGATTTCCTACGAATTGGAATTTTATATCAAATACGATATTGTCAATATTTTTATGAAGTAAATTTTATGTTCACCTTAGCATATTTAGTCATGTATATCTATTAGCAATTATTTTAAATTTCATGTTGCTAGTTAATTACCGCTAATTAATATGAAATATTTTTGATTTTGATTGTCGATTATCAAAACAATATAAGAACTTATTCTAAAAATATAACGAATTATTTAGATACGAACCTTTTATTCCTTGGTCCTTGATTACCGATATCATTTGTGCTAATTTTACATCCAAGCAGCTCCTGAAACTATATCGCAGGTCATCTAGCTTATTGGCTCCCAGAGGGTACATGTAATTAAAACAAAACCATTACAAGTTTTTTGTTAATTGTAAACACAATGGGCATAAGTTTTAATTAGCATTAACGATGACGTGGCCAAGAATGGAACTGACTTAATATCAAATGGACCACGTCATCAATTCATGAATACCGTCTCTGGGACGTAGATTTCCTACGAATTGGAATTTTATATTAAATACGATATTGTCAATATTTTTATGAAGTAAATTTTGTGTTCACCTTAGCATATTTAGTCATGTATATCTATTAGCAATTATTTAAATTTCATGTTGCTAGTTAATTACCGCTAATTAATATGAAATATTTTTGATTTTGATTGTCGATTATCAAAACCATAAAGAACTTATTTTAAAAATATAACGAATTATTTAGATACGAACCTCGTATTCTTTGGTCCTTGATTTACGACATCCTTTGTTCTAATTTTACATCCGCGCAGCTCCTGAAACTACATCGCAGGTCATCTAGCTTATTGGCTCCCAGAGGATACATGAAATTTAAACAAAACCATTACAAGTTTAGTTTTATTAGTAAACAGCATACGTTTTAATTAGCATTAACGATGTCGTGGCCAAGACTAGAACTGACTTTATTTCAAAAAACATTATATATAAAATTATCAAATATTATAAATTAAAAATATACTAGAAAGATTAATTTTACTTAAAAATATTCTAAAAATATACTGTAAATATATGTTAAAAATATTAAATTGACAAACACTAGGAATATATACTAAAAACAAAATCTATATTTGCACTGTGCCGTGTAGCTTACGTGCCACTAATGAGAATCGAGGCGAAGGGCGCAAAATTTTCCATTTGCTTAGTTTAATTTAAATAAGTAATATTTATAAAATATTCTAAAAATATTCGGTATAAATATGTTACAAATACTAAGTTGACAAACACTAGAAATATATCCCATAAACAAAAACTATATTTGCACTGTGCCGTGTAGCTTACTTGCCACTAATGAGAATCGAGGCGAAGGGCGCAAAATTTTTATTTGCAAAATTTTCAATTTGCTTAGTTTAATTTAAATTAGTAATATTTAAAAAATATTCTAAAAAAATTCGGTATATATATGTTAAAAATACTAAGTTGACCAACACTAGAAATATATACTAAGAACAAAGTCTATATTTGCACTGTGCCGTGTAGCTTACGTGCCACTAATGAGAATCGAGGAGGAGGGCGCAAAATTTTTACTTGCAAAATTTTCCATTTGCTTAGTTTAATTTCTAATTTAATTACTTATTCTCTCATTGTGTGTGTGTGTCATCTTCAGTTTGCAGCCTTTGGATAATCTTTTGTCTCCCTGAAGTGTGTGTCTGTATGTGTGTGTTTGGAGCCTGCTGTTTGCATATGTGTGAGTGTAGCTTGTCATTTATTTATTTTATGCCACATCGATTCCGCGAGTTCGATATTGTCAATATTTTTATGAAGTAAATTTTGTGTACACCTTAGCATATTTAGTCATGTATATCTATTAGCAATTGTTTTAAATTTCATGTTGCTAGTTAATTACCGCTAATTAATATGAAATATTTTTTGATTTTGATTGTCGATTATCAAAACAACATAAGAACTTATTATAAAAATATAACGAATTATTTAGATACGACCCTCTTATTCTTTGGTCCTTGATTACCGACATCATTTGTGCTAATTTTACATCCAAGCAGCTCCTGAAACTATATCGCAGGTCATCTAGCTTATTGGCTCCCAGAGGGTACATGTAATTAAAACAAAACCATTACAAGTTTAGTGTTAATTGTAAACACAATGGGCATAAGTTTTAATTAGCATTAACGATGACGTGGCCAAGAATAGAACTGACTTAATATCAAATGGACCACGTCTTCAATATATGAATACCATCTCTGGTACGTAGATTTCCTACGAATTGGAATTTTATATTAAATTCGATATTGTCAATAATTTTATGAAGTAAATTTTGTGTTCACCTCAGCATCATTAGTCATGTATTAGCAAGTGTTTCAAATTTCATGTTGCTATTTAAGTACCGCTTATTAATATTAAATATTTTTTTATTTTGATTGTCTATAATCAAAACAACATAAGAACTTATTTTAAAAATATAACGAATTATTTAGATACGAACCTCTTATTCTTTGGTCCTTGATTTACGACATCCTTTGTTCTAATTTTACATCCGCGCAGCTCCTGAAACTACATCGCAGGTCATCTAGCTTATTGGCTCCCAGAGGGTACATGAAATTAAAACAAAACCATTACAAGTTTAGTGTTATTTGTAAACACAATGGGCATAAGTTTTAATTAGCATTAACGATGACGTGGCCAAGAATAGAACTGACTTAATATCAAATGGACCACGTCATCAATATATGAATACCGTCTCTGGGACGTAGATTTCCTACGAATTGGAATTTTATATTAAATTCGATATTGTCAATAATTTTATGAAGTAAATTTTGTGTTCACCTCAGCATCATTAGTCATGTATTAGCAAGTGTTTCAAATTTCATGTTGCTAGTTAAGTACCGCTAATTAATATTAAATATTTTTTGATTTTGATTGTCTATAATCAAAACAACATAAGAACTTATTTTAAAAATATAACGAATTATTTAGATATAAACCTTTTATTCTTTGGTCCTTGATTAATGACATCCTTTGTTCTAATTTTACATCCGCGCAGCTCCTGAAACTACATCGCAGGTCATCTAGCTTATTGGCTCCCAGAGGGTACATGTAATTAAAACAAAACCATTACAAGTTTAGTTTTATTTGTAAACAGAATGGGCATAAGTTTTAATTAGCATTAACGATGACGTGGCCAAGAATAGAACTGACTTAATATCAAATGGACCACGTCTTCAATATATGAATACCATCTCTGGTACGTAGATTTCCTACGAATTGGAATTTTATATTAAATTCGATATTGTCAATAATTTTATGAAGTAAATTTTGTGTTCACCTCAGCATCATTAGTCATGTATTAGCAAGTGTTTCAAATTTCATGTTGCTATTTAAGTACCGCTAATTAATATTAAATATTTTTTGATTTTGATTGTCTATAATCAAAACAACATAAGAACTTATTTTAAAAATATAACGAATTATATATAACGAACCTCTTATTCTTTGGTCCATGATTTACGACATTCTTTGTTCTAATTTTACATCCGCGCAGCTCCTGAAACTACATCGCAGGTCATCTAGCTTATTGGCTCCCAGAGGGTACATGTAATTAAAACAAAACCATTACAAGTTTAGTTTTATTTGTAAACAGAATGGGCATAAGTTTTAATTAGCATTAACGATGACGTGGCCAAGAATAGAACTGACTTAATATCAAATGGACCACGTCATCAATATATGAATACCATCTCTGGTACGTAGATTTCCTATGAATTAGAATTTTATTTAAAAAATTCGTATTGCCATATTTTTATGAAGTAATTTTGTGTTCACCTTAGCGTCTTTAGTCATGTATATCTTAGCACTTGTTTTCAATTTCATATTGCTAGTTAATTACCGCTAATTAATATTAAATATTTTTTGATTTTGATCATCGATTGTCAAAACAACATAAGAACTTATTTTAAAAATATATCGAATTATTTAGATACGAACCTCTTATTCAGTGGTCCTTGATTTACGACATCATTTGTGCTAATTTTACATTCAAGCAGCTCCTGAAACTATATCGCAGGTCATCTAGCTTATTGGCTCCCAGAGGGTACATGTAATCAAAACAAAACCATTACAAGTTTAGTTTTATTTGTAAACAGAATGGGCATAAGTTTGAATTAGCATTAACGATGACGTGGCCAAGAATAGAACTGACTTAATATCAAATGGACCACGTTATCAATATATGAATACCGTCTCTGGGACGTAGGTTTCCTACGAATTGGAATTTTATATTAAATTCGATATTGTCAATAATTTTATGAAGTAAATTTTGTGTTCACCTCAGCATCATTAGTCACGTATTAGCAAGTGTTTCAAATTTCATGTTGCTTGTTAAGTACCGCTAATTAATATTAAATATTTTTTGATTTTGATTGTCTATAATCAAAACAACATAAGAACTTATTTTAAAAATATAACGAATTATTTAGATACGAACCTCTTATTCTTTGGTCCTTGATTTACGACATCCTTTGTTTCATTAGTCATGTATTAGCAAGTGTTTCAAATTTCATGTTGCTAGTTAAGTACCGCTAATTAATATTAATATTTTTTTGATTTTGATTGTCTATAATCAAACAACATAAGAACTTATTTTAAAAATATAACGAATTATTTAGATACAAACCTCTTATTCTTTGGTCCTTGATTTACGACATCCTTTGTTCTAATTTTACATCCGCGCAGCTCCTGAAACTACAACGCAGGCTCCCAGAGGGTACATGTAATTAAAACAAAACCATTACAAGTTTAGTTTTATTTGTAAACAGAATGGGCATAAGTTTTAATTAGCATTAACGATGACGTGGCCAAGAATAGAACTGACTTAATATCAAATGGACCACGTCATCAATATATGAATACCGTCTCTGGGACGCAGATTTCCTACGAATTGGAATTTTATATTAAATTCGATATTGTCAATAATTTTATGAAGTAAATTTTGTGTTCACCTCAGCATCATTAGTCATGTATTAGCAAGTGTTTCAAATTTCATGTTGCTAGTTAAGTACCGCTAATTAATATTAAATATTTTTTGATTTTGATTGTCTATAATCAAAACAACATAAGAACTTATTTTAAAAATATAACGAATTATTTAGATACGAACCTCTTATTCTTTGGTCCTTGATTTACGACATCCTTTGTTCTAATTTTACATCCGCGCAGCTCCTGAAACTACATCGCAGGTCATCTAGCTTATTGGCTCCCAGAGGGTACATGTAATTAAAACAAAACCATTACAAGTTTAGTGTTATTTGTAAACACAATGGGCATAAGTTTTAATTAGCATTAACGATGACGTGGCCAAGAATGGAACTGACTTAATATCAAATGGACCACGTCATCAATTCATGAATACCGTCTCTGGGACGTAGATTTCCTACGAATTGGAATTTTATATTAAATTCGATATTGTCAATAATTTTATGAAGTAAATTTTGTGTTCACCTCAGCATCATTAGTCACGTATTAGCAAGTGTTTCAAATTTCATGTTGCTTGTTAAGTACCGCTAATTAATATTAAATATTTTTTGATTTTGATTGTCTATAATCAAAACAACATAAGAACTTATTTTAAAAATATAACGAATTATTTAGATATAAACCTCTTATTCTTTGGTCCTTGATTTATGACATCCTTTTCGCTGATTGTATATTCGGATAGCTCCTAATATTACATCGTAGGTCATCTAGCGTATTGGCTTCCAGAGGGATCTTATAATTGAAACTAAACCATTATAACTTTCACAGTAGCATATTTTGTTATGTATATCTAAGTTTTAATTAGCATTAACGATGACGTGGCCAAGAATGGAACTGACTTAATATCAAATGGACCACGTCATCAATATATGAATACCATCTCTGGTACGTAGATTTCCTATGAATTGGAATTTTATTTAAAAAATTCGGTATTGTCTATATTTTTATGAAGTAAATTTTGTGTTCACCTTAGCGTCTTTAGTCATGTATATCTTAGCACTTGTTTTCAATTTCATGTTGCTAGTTAATTACCGCTAATTAATATTAAATATTTTTTGATTTTGATCATCGATTGTCAAAACAACATAAGAACTTATTTTAAAAATATATCGAATTATTTAGATACAAACCTCTTATTCTATGGTCCTTGATTTACGACATCCTTTGTTCTAATTTTACATCCGCGCAGCTCCTGAAACTACATCGCAGGTCATCTAGCTTATTGGCTCCCAGAGGGTACATGAAATTAAAACAAAACCATTACAAGTTTAGTGTTATTTGTAAACACAATGGGCATAAGTTTTAATTAGCATTAACGATGACGTGGCCAAGAATGGAACTGACTTAATATCAAATGGACCACATCATCAATATATGAATACCATCTCTGGTACGTAGATTTCCTATGAATTAGAATTTTATTTAAAAAATTCGGTATTGCCAGTATTTTTATGAAGTACATTTTGTGTTCACCTTAGCGTCTTTAGTCATGTATATCTTAGCACTTGTTTTCAATTTCATATTGCTAGTTAATTACCGCTAATTAATATTAAATATTTTTTGATTTTGATCATCGATTGTCAAAACAACATAAGAACTTATTTTAAAAATATATCGAATTATTTAGATACGAACCTCTTATTCAGTGGTCCTTGATTTACGACATCATTTGTGCTAATTTTACATTCAAGCAGCTCCTGAAACTATATCGCAGGTCATCTAGCTTATTGGCTCCCAGAGGGTACATGTAATCAAAACAAAACCATTACAAGTTTAGTTTTATTTGTAAACAGAATGGGCATAAGTTTGAATTAGCATTAACGATGACGTGGCCAAGAATAGAACTGACTTAATATCAAATGGACCACGTTATCAATATATGAATACCGTCTCTGGGACGTAGGTTTCTACGAATTGGAATTTTATATTAAATTCGATATTGTCAATAATTTTATGAAGTAAATTTTGTGTTCACCTCAGCATCATTAGTCACGTATTAGCAAGTGTTTCAAATTTCATGTTGCTTGTTAAGTACCGCTAATTAATATTAAATATTTTTTGATTTTGATTGTCTATAATCAAAACAACATAAGAACTTATTTTAAAAATATAACGAATTATTTAGATACGAACCTCTTATTCTTTGGTCCTTGATTTACGACATCCTTTGTTTTCATTAGTCATGTATTAGCAAGTGTTTCAAATTTCATGTTGCTAGTTAAGTACCGCTAATTAATATTAAATATTTTTTTTGATTTTGATTGTCTATAATCAAAACAACATAAGAACTTATTTTAAAAATATAACGAATTATTTAGATACAAACCTCTTATTCTTTGGTCCTTGATTTACGACATCCTTTGTTCTAATTTTACATCCGCGCAGCTCCTGAAACTACAACGCAGGCTCCAGAGGGTACATGTAATTAAAACAAAACCATTACAAGTTTAGTTTTATTTGTAAACAGAATGGGCATAAGTTTTAATTAGCATTAACGATGACGTGGCCAAGAATAGAACTGACTTAATATCAAATGGACCACGTCATCAATATATGAATACCGTCTCTGGGACGCAGATTTCCTACGAATTGGAATTTTATATTAAATTCGATATTGTCAATAATTTTATGAAGTAAATTTTGTGTTCACCTCAGCATCATTAGTCATGTATTAGCAAGTGTTTCAAATTTCATGTTGCTAGTTAAGTACCGCTAATTAATATTAAATATTTTTTGATTTTGATTGTCTATAATCAAAACAACATAAGAACTTATTTTAAAAATATAACGAATTATTTAGATACGAACCTCTTATTCTTTGGTCCTTGATTTACGACATCCTTTGTTCTAATTTTACATCCGCGCAGCTCCTGAAACTACATCGCAGGTCATCTAGCTTATTGGCTCCCAGAGGGTACATGTAATTAAAACAAAACCATTACAAGTTTAGTTTTATTTGTAAACAGAATGGGCATAAGTTTTAATTAGCGTTAACGATGACGTGGCCAAGAATAGAACTGACTTAATATCAAATGGACCACGTCTTCAATATATGAATACCATCTCTGGTACGTAGATTTCCTACGAATTGGAATTTTATATTAAATTCGATATTGTCAATAATTTTATGAAGTAAATTTTGTGTTCACCTCAGCATCATTAGTCATGTATTAGCAAGTGTTTTAAATTTCATGTTGCTAGTTAAGTACCGCTAATTAATATTAAATATTTTTTGATTTTGATCATCGATTGTCAAAACAACATAAGAACTTATTTTAAAAATATATCGAATTATTTAGATACAAACCTCTTATTCTATGGTCCTTGATTTACGACATCCTTTGTTCTAATTTTACATCCGCGCAGCTCCTGAAACTACATCGCAGGTCATCTAGCTTATTGGCTCCCAGAGGGTACATGAATTAAAACAAAACCATTACAAGTTTAGTGTTATTTGTAAACACAATGGGCATAAGTTTTAATTAGCATTAACGATGACGTGGCCAAGAATGGAACTGACTTAATATCAAATGGACCACATCATCAATATATGAATACCATCTCTGGTACGTAGATTTCCTATGAATTAGAATTTTATTTAAAAATTCGGTATTGCCAGTATTTTTATGAAGTACATTTTGTGTTCACCTTAGCGTCTTTAGTCATGTATATCTTAGCACTTGTTTTCAATTTCATATTGCTAGTTAATTACCGCTAATTAATATTAAATATTTTTTGATTTTGATCATCGATTGTCAAAACAACATAAGAACTTATTTTAAAAATATATCGAATTATTTAGATACGAACCTCTTATTCATGGTCCTTGATTTACGACATCATTTGTGCTAATTTTACATTCAAGCAGCTCCTGAAACTATATCGCAGGTCATCTAGCTTATTGGCTCCCAGAGGGTACATGTAATCAAAACAAAACCATTACAAGTTTAGTTTTATTTGTAAACAGAATGGGCATAAGTTTAATTAGCATTAACGATGACGTGGCCAAGAATAGAACTGACTTAATATCAAATGGACCACGTTATCAATATATGAATACCGTCTCTGGGACGTAGGTTTCCTACGAATTGGAATTTTATATTAAATTCGATATTGTCAATAATTTTATGAAGTAAATTTTGTGTTCACCTCAGCATCATTAGTCACGTATTAGCAAGTGTTTCAAATTTCATGTTGCTTGTTAAGTACCGCTAATTAATATTAAATATTTTTTGATTTTGATTGTCTATAATCAAAACAACATAAGAACTTATTTTAAAAATATAACGAATTATTTAGATACGAACCTCTTATTCTTTGGTCCTTGATTTACGACATCCTTTGTTTCATTAGTCATGTATTAGCAAGTGTTTCAAATTTCATGTTGCTAGTTAAGTACCGCTAATTAATATTAAATATTTTTTTGATTTGATTGTCTATAATCAAACAACATAAGAACTTATTTTAAAAATATAACGAATTATTTAGATACAAACCTCTTATTCTTTGGTCCTTGATTTACGACATCCTTTGTTCTAATTTTACATCCGCGCAGCTCCTGAAACTACAACGCAGGCTCCCAGAGGGTACATGTAATTAAAACAAAACCATTACAAGTTTAGTTTTATTTGTAAACAGAATGGGCATAAGTTTTAATTAGCATTAACGATGACGTGGCCAAGAATAGAACTGACTTAATATCAAATGGACCACGTCATCAATATATGAATACCGTCTCTGGACGCAGATTTCCTACGAATTGGAATTTTATATTAAATTCGATATTGTCAATAATTTTATGAAGTAAATTTTGTGTTCACCTCAGCATCATTAGTCATGTATTAGCAAGTGTTTCAAATTTCATGTTGCTAGTTAAGTACCGCTAATTAATATTAAATATTTTTTGATTTTGATTGTCTATAATCAAAACAACATAAGAACTTATTTTAAAAATATAACGAATTATTTAGATACGAACCTCTTATTCTTTGGTCCTTGATTTACGACATCCTTTGTTCTAATTTTACATCCGCGCAGCTCCTGAAACTACATCGCAGGTCATCTAGCTTATTGGCTCCCAGAGGGTACATGTAATTAAAACAAAACCATTACAAGTTTAGTTTTATTTGTAAACAGAATGGGCATAAGTTTTAATTAGCGTTAACGATGACGTGGCCAAGAATAGAACTGACTTAATATCAAATGGACCACGTCATCAATATATGAATACCATCTCTGGTACGTAGATTTCCTACGAATTGGAATTTTATATTAAATTCGATATTGTCAATAATTTTATGAAGTAAATTTTGTGTTCACCTCAGCATCATTAGTCATGTATTAGCAAGTGTTTTAAATTTCATGTTGCTAGTTAAGTACCGCTAATTAATATTAAATATTTTTTGATTTTGATTGTCTATAATCAAAACAACATAAGAACTTATTTTAAAAATATAACGAATTATTTAGATACAAACCTCTTATTCTTTGGTCCTTGATTTACGACAACCTTTGTTCTAATTTTACATCCGCGCAGCTCCTGAAACTACATCGCAGGTCATCTAGCTTATTGGCTCCCAGAGGGTACATGTAATTAAAACAAAACCATTACAAGTTTAGTTTTATTTGTAAACAGAATGGGCATAAGTTTTAATTAGCATTAACGATGACGTGGCCAAGAATAGAACTGACTTAATATCAAATGGACCACGTCATCAATATATGAATACCATCTCTGGTACGTAGATTTCCTACGAATTGGAATTTTATATTAAATTCGATATTGTCAATAATTTTATGAAGTAAATTTTGTGTTCACCTCAGCATCATTAGTCATGTATTAGCAAGTGTTTCAAATTTCATGTTGCTAGTTAAGTACCGCTAATTATATTAAATATTTTTTGATTTTGATTGTCTATAATCAAAACAACATAAGAACTTATTTTAAAAATATAACGAATTATTTAGATACAAACCTCTTATTCTTTGGTCCTTGATTTACGACATCCTTTGTTCTAATTTTACATCCGCGCAGCTCCTGAAACTACATCGCAGGTCATCTAGCTTATTGGCTCCCAGAGGGTACATGAAATTAAAACAAAACCATTACAAGTTTAGTGTTATTTGTAAACACAATGGGCATAAGTTTTAATTAGCATTAACGATGACGTGGCCAAGAATGGAACTGACTTAATATCAAATGGACCACGTCATCAATATATGAATACCATCTCTGGTACGTAGATTTCCTACGAATTGGAATTTTATATTAAATTCGATATTGTCAATAATTTTATGAAGTAAATTTTGTGTTCACCTCAGCATCATTAGTCATGTATTAGCAAGTGTTTCAAATTTCATGTTGCTATTAAGTACCGCTAATTAATATTAAATATTTTTTGATTTTGATTGTCTATAATCAAAACAACATAAGAACTTATTTTAAAAATATAACGAATTATTTAGATACAAACCTCTTATTCTTTGGTCCTTGATTTACGACATCCTTTGTTCTAATTTTACATCCGCGCAGCTCCTGAAACTACATCGCAGGTCATCTAGCTTATTGGCTCCCAGAGGGTACATGAAATTAAAACAAAACCATTACAAGTTTAGTGTTATTTGTAATCACAATGGGCATAAGTTTTAATTAGCATTAACGATGACGTGGCCAAGAATGGAACTGACTTAATATCAAATGGACCACGTCATCAATATATGAATACCATCTCTGGTACGTAGATTTCCTATGAATTGGAATTTTATTTAAAAAATTCGGTATTGTCAATATTTTTATGAAGTAAATTTTGTGTTCACCTTAGCGTCTTTAGTCATGTATATCTTAGCACTTGTTTTCAATTTCATGTTGCTAGTTAATTACCGCTAATTAATATTAAATATTTTTTGATTTTGATCATCGATTGTCAAAACAACATAAGAACTTATTTTAAAAATATATCGAATTATTTAGATACAAACCTCTTATTCTATGGTCCTTGATTTACGACATCCTTTGTTCTAATTTTACATCCGCGCAGCTCCTGAAACTACATCGCAGGTCATCTAGCTTATTGGCTCCCAGAGGGTACATGTAATTAAAACAAAACCATTACAAGTTTAGTTTTATTTGTAAACAGAATGGGCATAAGTTTTAATTAGCATTAACGATGACGTGGCCAAGAATAGAACTGACTTAATATCAAATGGACCACGTTATCAATATATGAATACCGTCTCTGGGACGTAGATTTCCTACGAATTGGAATTTTATATTAAATTCGATATTGTCAATAATTTTATGAAGTAAATTTTGTGTTCACCTCAGCATCATTAGTCATGTATTAGCAAGTGTTTCAAATTTCATGTTGCTGTTAAGTACCGCTAATTAATATTAAATATTTTTTGATTTTGATTGTCTATAATCAAAACAACATAAGAACTTATTTTAAAAATATAACGAATTATTTAGATATAAACCTCTTATTCTTTGGTCCTTGATTATGACATCCTTTTTCTGATTTTACATCCGGCAGCTCCTAAACTACATCGTAGGTCATCTAGCTTATTGGCTCCCAGAGGGACTATAATTAAAACAAACCATTAAAGTTTAGTATATTTGTAATGATATCTAAGTTTTAATTAGCATTAACGATGACGTGGCCAAGAATGGAACTGACTTAATATCAAATGGACCACGTCATCAATATATGAATACCATCTCTGGTACGTAGATTTCCTATGAATTGGAATTTATTTAAAAATTCGGTATTGTCAATATTTTTATGAAGTAAATTTTGTGTTCACCTTAGCGTCTTTAGTCATGTATATCTTAGCACTTGTTTTCAATTTCATGTTGCTAGTTAATTACCGCTAATTAATATTAATATTTTTTATTTTGATCATCGATTGTCAAAACAACATAAGAACTTATTTTAAAAATATATCGAATTATTTAGATACAAACCTCTTATTCTATGGTCCTTGATTTACGACATCCTTTGTTCTAATTTTACATCCGCGCAGCTCCTGAAACTACATCGCAGGTCATCTAGCTTATTGGCTCCCAGAGGGTACATGAAATTAAAACAAAACCATTACAAGTTTAGTGTTATTTGTAAACACAATGGGAATAAGTTTTAATTAGCATTAACGATGACGTGGCCAAGAATGGAACTGACTTAATATCAAATGGACCACGTCATCAATATATGAATACCATCTCTGGTACGTAGATTTCCTATGAATTGGAATTTTATTTAAAAAATTCGGTATTGTCAATATTTTTATGAAGTAAATTTTGTGTTCACCTTAGCGTCTTTAGTCATGTATATCTTAGCACTTGTTTTCAATTTCATGTTGCTAGTTAATTACCGCTAATTAATATTAGATATTTTTTGATTTTGATCATCGATTGTCAAAACAACATAAGAACTTATTTTAAAAATATATCGAATTATTTAGATACAAACCTCTTATTCTATGGTCCTTGATTTACGACATCCTTTGTTCTAATTTTACATCCGCGCAGCTCCTGAAACTACATCGCAGGTCATCTAGCTTATTGGCTCCCAGAGGGTACATGAAATTAAAACAAAACCATTACAAGTTTAGTGTTATTTGTAAACACAATGGGCATAAGTTTTAATTAGCATTAACGATGACGTGGCCAAGAATAGAACTGACTTAATATCAAATGGACCACGTCATCAATATATGAATACCATCTCTGGTACGTAGATTTCCTATGAATTGGAATTTTATTTAAAAATTCGGTATTGTCAATATTTTTATGAAGTAAATTTTGTGTTCACCTTAGCGTCTTTAGTCATGTATATCTTAGCACTTGTTTTCAATTTCATGTTGCTAGTTAATTACCGCTAATTAATATTAGATATTTTTTGATTTTGATCATCGATTGTCAAAACAACATAAGAACTTATTTTAAAAATATATCGAATTATTTAGATACAAACCTCTTATTCTATGGTCCTTGATTTACGACATCCTTTGTTCTAATTTTACATCCGCGCAGCTCCTGAAACTACATCGCAGGTCATCTAGCTTATTGGCTCCCAGAGGGTACATGTAATTAAAACAAAACCATTACAAGTTTAGTGTTATTTGTAAACACAATGGGCATAAGTTTTAATTAGCATTAACGATGACGTGGCCAAGAGTGGAACTGACTTAATATCAAATGGACCACGTCATCAATATATGAATACCATCTCTGGTACGTAGATTTCCTATGAATTGGAATTTTATTTAAAAATTCGGTATTGTCAATATTTTTATGAAGTAAATTTTGTGTTCACCTTAGCGTCTTTAGTCATGTATATCTTAGCACTTGTTTTCAATTTCATGTTGCTAGTTAATTACCGCTAATTAATATTAGATATTTTTTAATTTTGATCATCGATTGTCAAAACAACATAAGAACTTATTTTAAAAATATATCGAATTATTTAGATACAAACCTCTTATTCTATGGTCCTTGATTTACGACATCCTTTGTTCTAATTTTACATCCGCGCAGCTCCTGAAACTACATCGCAGGTCATCTAGCTTATTGGCTCCCAGAGGGTACATGAAATTAAAACAAAACCATTACAAGTTTAGTGTTATTTGTAATCACAATGGGCATAAGTTTTAATTAGCATTAACGATGACGTGGCCAAGAATGGAACTGACTTAATATCAAATGGACCACGTCATCAATATATGAATACCATCTCTGGTACGTAGATTTCCTATGAATTGGAATTTTATTTAAAAAATTCGGTATTGTCAATATTTTTATGAAGTAAATTTTGTGTTCACCTTAGCGTCTTTAGTCATGTATATCTTAGCACTTGTTTTCAATTTCATGTTGCTAGTTAATTACCGCTAATTAATATTAATATTTTTTGATTTTGATCATCGATTGTCAAAACAACATAAGAACTTATTTTAAAAATATATCGAATTATTTAGATACGAACCTCTTATTCTATGGTCCTTGATTTACGACATCCTTTGTTCTAATTTTACATCCGCGCAGCTCCTGAAACTACATCGCAGGTCATCTAGCTTATTGGCTCCCAGAGGGTACATGTAATTAAAACAAAACCATTACAAGTTTAGTTTTATTTGTAAACAGAATGGGCATAAGTTTTAATTAGCGTTAACGATGACGTGGCCAAGAATAGAACTGACTTAATATCAAATGGACCACGTCATCAATATACGAATACCGTCTCTGGGACGTAGATTTCCTACGAATTGGAATTTTATATTAAATTCGATATTGTCAATAATTTTATGAAGTAAATTTTGTGTTCACCTCAGCGTCATTAGTCATGTATTAGCAAGTGTTTCAAATTTCATGTTGCTAGTTAAGTACCGCTAATTAATATTAAATATTTTTTGATTTTGATTGTCTATAATCAAAACAACATAAGAACTTATTTTAAAAATATAACGAGTTATTTAGATACAAACCTCTTATTCTTTGGTCCTTGATTTACGACATCCTTTGTTCTAATTTTACATCCGCGCAGCTCCTGAAACTACATCGCAGGTCATCTAGCTTATTGGCTCCCAGAGGGTACATGAAATTAAAACAAAACCATTACAAGTTTAGTGTTATTTGTAATCACAATGGGCATAAGTTTTAATTAGCATTAACGATGACGTGGCCAAGAATGGAACTGACTTAATATCAAATGGACCACGTCATCAATATATGAATACCATCTCTGGTACGTAGATTTCCTATGAATTGGAATTTTATTTAAAAAATTCGGTATTGTCAATATTTTTATGAAGTAAATTTTGTGTTCACCTTAGCGTCTTTAGTCATGTATATCTTAGCACTTGTTTTCAATTTCATGTTGCTAGTTAATTACCGCTAATTAATATTAAATATTTTTTGATTTTGATCATCGATTGTCAAAACAACATAAGAACTTATTTTAAAAATATATCGAATTATTTAGATACGAACCTCTTATTCTATGGTCCTTGATTTACGACATCCTTTGTTCTAATTTTACATCCGCGCAGCTCCTGAAACTACATCGCAGGTCATCTAGCTTATTGGCTCCCAGAGGGTACATGTAATTAAAACAAAACCATTACAAGTTAGTTTTATTTGTAAACAGAATGGGCATAAGTTTTAATTAGCGTTAACGATGACGTGGCCAAGAATAGAACTGACTTAATATCAAATGGACCACGTCATCAATATACGAATACCGTCTCTGGGACGTAGATTTCCTACGAATTGGAATTTTATATTAAATTCGATATTGTCAATAATTTTATGAAGTAAATTTTGTGTTCACCTCAGCATCATTAGTCATGTATTAGCAAGTGTTTCAAATTTCATGTTGCTAGTTAAGTACCGCTAATTAATATTAAATATTTTTTGATTTTGATTGTCTAGAATCAAAACAACATAAGAACTTATTTTAAAAATATAACGAATTATTTAGATACAAACCTCTTATTCTTTGGTCCTTGATTTACGACATCCTTTGTTCTAATTTTACATCCGCGCAGCTCCTGAAACTACATCGCAGGTCATCTAGCTTATTGGCTCCCAGAGGGTACATGTAATTAAAACAAAACCATTAGAAGTTTAGTTTTATTTGTAAACAGAATGGGCATAAGTTTTAATTAGCATTAACGATGACGTGGCCAAGAATGGAACTGACTTAATATCAAATGGACCACGTCATCAATATATGAATACCATCTCTGGTACGTAGATTTCCTATGAATTGGAATTTTATTTAAAAAATTCGGTATTGTCAATATTTTTATGAAGTAAATTTTGTGTTCACCTTAGCGTCTTTAGTCATGTATATCTTAGCACTTGTTTTCAATTTCATGTTGCTAGTTAATTACCGCTAATTAATATTAGATATTTTTTGATTTTGATCATCGATTGTCAAAACAACATAAGAACTTATTTTAAAAATATATCGAATTATTTAGATACAAACCTCTTATTCTATGGTCCTTGATTTACGACATCCTTTGTTCTAATTTTACATCCGCGCAGCTCCTGAAACTACATCGCAGGTCATCTAGCTTATTGGCTCCCAGAGGGTACATGTAATTAAAACAAAACCATTACAAGTTTAGTTTTATTTGTAAACAGAATGGGCATAAGTTTTAAGTAGCATTAACGATGACGTGGCCAAGAATGGAACTGACTTAATATCAAATGGACCACGTCATCAATATATGAATACCATCTCTGGTACGTAGATTTCCTATGAATTGGAATTTTATTTAAAAAATTCGGTATTGTCAATATTTTTATGAAGTAAATTTTGTGTTCACCTTAGCGTCTTTAGTCATGTATATCTTAGCACTTGTTTTCAATTTCATGTTGCTAGTTAATTACCGCTAATTAATATTAGATATTTTTTGATTTTGATCATCGATTGTCAAAACAACATAAGAACTTATTTTAAAAATATATCGAATTATTTAGATACAAACCTCTTATTCTATGGTCCTTGATTTACGACATCCTTTGTTCTAATTTTACATCCGCGCAGCTCCTGAAACTACATCGCAGGTCATCTAGCTTATTGGCTCCCAGAGGGTACATGAAATTAAAACAAAACCATTACAAGTTTAGTGTTATTTGTAATCACAATGGGCATAAGTTTTAATTAGCATTAACGATGACGTGGCCAAGAATGGAACTGACTTAATATCAAATGGACCACGTCATCAATATATGAATACCATCTCTGGTACGTAGATTTCCTATGAATTGGAATTTTATTTAAAAAATCGGTATTGTCAATATTTTTATGAAGTAAATTTTGTGTTCACCTTAGCGTCTTTAGTCATGTATATCTTAGCACTTGTTTTCAATTTCATGTTGCTAGTTAATTACCGCTAATTAATATTAATATTTTTTGATTTTGATCATCGATTGTCAAAACAACATAAGAACTTATTTTAAAAATATATCGAATTATTTAGATACGAACCTCTTATTCTATGGTCCTTGATTTACGACATCCTTTGTTCTAATTTTACATCCGCGCAGCTCCTGAAACTACATCGCAGGTCATCTAGCTTATTGGCTCCAGAGGGTACATGTAATTAAAACAAAACCATTACAAGTTTAGTTTTATTTGTAAACAGAATGGGCATAAGTTTAATTAGCGTTAACGATGACGTGGCCAAGAATAGAACTGACTTAATATCAAATGGACCACGTCATCAATATACGAATACCGTCTCTGGGACGTAGATTCCTACGAATTGGAATTTTATATTAAATTCGATATTGTCAATAATTTTATGAAGTAAATTTTGTGTTCACCTAGCATCATTAGTCATGTATTAGCAAGTGTTTCAAATTTCATGTTGCTAGTTAATACCGCTAATTAATATTAAATATTTTTTGATTTTGATTGTCTAGAATCAAAACAACATAAGAACTTATTTTAAAAATATAACGAATTATTTAGATACACACCTCTTATTCTTGGTCCTTGATTTACGACATCCTTTGTTCTAATTTTACATCCGCGCAGCTCCTGAAACTACATCGCAGGTCATCTAGCTTATTGGCTCCCAGAGGGTACATGTAATTAAAACAAAACCATTAAAGTTTAGTTTATTTGTAAACAGAATGGGCATAAGTTTTAATTAGCATTAACGATGACGTGGCCAAGAATGGAACTGACTTAATATCAAATGGACCACGTCATCAATATATGAATACCATCTCTGGTACGTAGATTTCCTATGAATTGGAATTTTATTTAAAAAATTCGGTATTGTCAATATTTTTATGAAGTAAATTTTGTGTTCACCTTAGCGTCTTTAGTCATGTATATCTTAGCACTTGTTTTCAATTTCATGTTGCTAGTTAATTACCGCTAATTAATATTAGATATTTTTTGATTTTGATCATCGATTGTCAAAACAACATAAGAACTTATTTTAAAAATATATCGAATTATTTAGATACAAACCTCTTATTCTATGGTCCTTGATTTACGACATCCTTTGTTCTAATTTTACATCCGCGCAGCTCCTGAAACTACATCGCAGGTCATCTAGCTATTGGCTCCAGAGGATCTATAATTGAAACTAAACCATTATAACTTTCACAGTAGCATATTTTGTATGTAATCTAAGTTTTAATTAGCATTAACGATGACGTGGCCAAGAATGAACTGACTTAATATCAAATGGACCACGTCATCAATATACGAATACCATCTCTGGTACGTAGATTTCCTATGAATTGGAATTTATTTAAAAATTCGGTATTGTCAAAATTTTATGAAGTAAATTTTGTGTTCACCTTAGCGTCTTTAGTCATGTATATCTTAGCACTTGTTTGAATTTCATGTTGCTAGTTAATTACCGCTAATTAATATTAATATTTTTTGATTTTGATCATCGATTGTCAAAACAACATAAGAACTTATTTTAAAAATATATCGAATTATTTAGATACAAACCTCTTATTCTATGGTCCTTGATTTACGACATCCTTTGTTCTAATTTTACATCCGCGCAGCTCCTGAAACTACATCGCAGGTCATCTAGCTTATTGGCTCCCAGAGGGTACTGTAATTAAAACAAAACCATTACAAGTTTAGTTTTATTTGTAAACAGAATGGGCATAAGTTTTAATTAGCATTAACGATGACGTGGCCAAGAATAGAACTGACTTAATATCAAATGGACCACGTCATCATATATGAATACCGTCTCTGGACGTAGATTTCCTACGAATTGGAATTTATATTAAAATTCGATATTGTCAATATTTTATGAAGTAAATTTTGTGTTCACCTTAGCATCATTAGTCATGTATTAGCAGTGTTTCAAATTTCATGTTGCTAGTTAAGTACCGCTAATTAATATTAAATATTTTTTGATTTTGATTGTCTATAATCAAAACAACATAAGAACTTATTTTAAAAATATAACGAATTATTTAGATACAACCTCTTATTCTTTGGTCCTTGATTTACGACATCCTTTGTTCTAATTTTACATCCGCGCAGCTCCTGAAACTACATCGCAGGTCATCTAGCTTATTGGCTCCCAGAGGGTACATGAAATTAAAACAAAACCATTACAAGTTTAGTGTTATTTGTAAACACAATGGGCATAAGTTTTAATTAGCATTAACGATGACGTGGCCAAGAATGGAACTGACTTAATATCAAATGGACCACGTCATCAATATATGAATACCATCTCTGGTACGTAGATTTCCTATGAATTGGAATTTTATTTAAAAAAATTCGGTATTGTCATATTTTTATGAAGTAAATTTTGTGTTCACCTTAGCGTCTTTAGTCATGTATATCTTAGCACTTGTTTTCAATTTCATGTTGCTAGTTAATTACCGCTAATTAATATTAAATATTTTTTGATTCTGATCATCGATTGTCAAAACAACATAAGAACTTATTTTAAAAATATATCGAATTATTTAGATACAAACCTCTTATTCTATGGTCCTTGATTTACGACATCCTTTGTTCTAATTTTACATCCGCGCAGCTCCTGAAACTACATCGCAGGTCATCTAGCTTATTGGCTCCCAGAGGGTACATGTAATTAAAACAAAACCATTACAAGTTTAGTTTTATTTGTAAACAGAATGGGCATAAGTTTTAATTAGCATTAACGATGACGTGGCCAAGAATAGAACTGACTTAATATCAAATGGACCACGTTATCAATATATGAATACCGTCTCTGGACGTAGATTTCCTACGAATTGGAATTTTATATTAAATTCGATATTGTCAATAATTTTATGAAGTAAATTTTGTGTTCACCTCAGCATCATTAGTCATGTATTAGCAAGTGTTTCAAATTTCATGTTGCTTGTTAAGTACCGCTAATTAATATTAAATATTTTTTGATTTTGATTGTCTATAATCAAAACAACATAAGAACTCATTTTAAAAATATAACGAATTATTTAGATACAAACCTCTTATTCTTGGTCCTTGATTAATCACATCCTTTTCGCTGATTGTAATTCGGATGCTCCTAATATTACATCGTAGGTCATCTAGCGTATTGGCTTCCAGAGAGATCTATAATTGAAACTAAACCATTATAATTTCACAGTAGCATATTTTGTTATGTATATCTAAGTTTTAATTAGCATTAACGATGACGTGGCCAAAATGGAACTGACTTAATATCAAATGGACCACGTCATCAATATATGAATACCATCTCTGGTACGTAGATTTCCTATGAATTGGAATTTATTTAAAAATTCGGTATTGTCAATATTTTTATGAAGTAAATTTTGTGTTCACCTTAGCGTCTTTAGTCATGTATATCTTAGCACTTGTTTTCAATTTCATGTTGCTAGTTAATTACCGCTAATTAATATTAGATATTTTTCATTTTGATCATCGATTGTCAAAACAACATAAGAACTTATTTTAAAAATATATCGAATTATTTAGATACAAACCTCTTATTCTATGGTCCTTGATTTACGACATCCTTTGTTCTAATTTTACATCCGCGCAGCTCCTGAAACTACATCGCAGGTCATCTAGCTTATTGGCTCCCAGAGGGTACATAAAATTAAAACAAAACCATTACAAGTTTAGTGTTATTTGTAATCACAATGGGCATAAGTTTTAATTAGCATTAACGATGACGTGGCCAAGAATGGAACTGACTTAATATCAAATGGACCACGTCATCAATATATGAATACCATCTCTGGTACGTAGATTTCCTATGAATTGGAATTTTATTTAAAAAATTCGGTATTGTCAATATTTTTATGAAGTAAATTTTGTGTTCACCTTAGCGTTTTTAGTCATGTATATCTTAGCACTTGTTTCAATTTCATGTTGCTAGTTAATTACCGCTAATTAATATTAAATATTTTTTGATTTTGATCATCGATTGTCAAAACAACATAAGAACTTATTTTAAAAATATATCGAATTATTTAGATACAAACCTCTTATTCTATGGTCCTTGATTTACGACATCCTTTGTTCTAATTTTACATCCGCGCAGCTCCTGAAACTACATCGCAGGTCATCTAGCTTATTGGCTCCCAGAGGGTACTTGTAATTAAAACAAAACCATTACAAGTTTAGTTTTATTTGTAAACAGAATGGGCATAAGTTTTAATTAGCATTAACGATGACGTGGCCAAGAATAGAACTGACTTAATATCAAATGGACGACGTTATCAATATATGAATACCGTCTCTGGGACGTAGGTTTCCTACGAATTGGAATTTTATATTAAATTCGATATTGTCAATAATTTTATGAAGTAAATTTTGTGTTCACCTCACCATCATTAGTCACGTATTAGCAAGTGTTTCAAATTTCATGTTGCTTGTTAAGTACCGCTAATTAATATTAAATATTTTTGATTTTGATTGTCTATAATCAAAACAACATAAGAACTTATTTTAAAAATATAACGAATTATTTAGATATAAACCTCTTATTCTTTGGTCCTTGATTTATGACATCCTTTTCGCTGATTGTATATTCGGATAGCTCCTATATTACATCGTAGGTCATCTAGCGTATTGGCTTCCAGAGGGATCTTATAATTGAAACTAAACCATTATAACTTTCACAGTAGCATATTTTGTTATGTATATCTAAGTTTTAATTAGCATTAACGATGACGTGGCCAAGAATGGAACTGACTTAATATCAAATGGACCACGTCATCAATATATGAATACCATCTCTGGTACGTAGATTTCCTATGAATTGGAATTTTATTTAAAAAATTCGGTATTGTCAATATTTTTATGAAGTAAATTTTGTGTTCACCTTAGCGTCTTTAGTCATGTATATCTTAGCACTTGTTTTCAATTTCATGTTGCTAGTTAATTACCGCTAATTAGTATTAAATATTTTTTGATTTTGATCATCGATTGTCAAAACAACATAAGAACTTATTTTAAAAATATATCGAATTATTTAGATACAAACCTCTTATTCTATGGTCCTTGATTTACGACATCCTTTGTTCTAATTTTACATCCGCGCAGCTCCTGAAACTACATCGCAGGTCATCTAGCTTATTGGCTCCCAGAGGGTACATGCAATTAAAACAAAACCATTACAAGTTTAGTTTTATTTGTAAACAGAATGGGCATAAGTTTTAATTAGCATTAACGATGACGTGGCCAAGAATGGAACTGACTTAATATCAAATGGACCACGTCATCAATATATGAATACCATCTCTGGTACGTAGATTTCCTATGAATTGGAATTTTATTTAAAAAATTCGGTATTGTCAATATTTTTATGAAGTAAATTTTGTGTTCACCTTAGCGTCTTTAGTCATGTATATCTTAGCACTTGTTTTCAATTTCATGTTGCTAGTTAATTACCGCTAATTAATATTAAATATTTTTTGATTTTGATCATCGATTGTCAAAACAACATAAGAACTTATTTTAAAAATATATCGAATTATTTAGATACAAACCTCTTATTCTATGGTCCTTGATTTACGACATCCTTTGTTCTAATTTTACATACGCGCAGCTCCTGAAACTACATCGCAGGTCATCTAGCTTATTGGCTCCCAGAGGGTACATGTAATTAAAACAAAACCATTACAAGTTTAGTTTTATTTGTAAACAGAATGGGCATAAGTTTTAATTAGCATTAACGATGACGTGGCCAAGAATAGAACTGACTTAATATCAAATGGATCACGTTATCAATATATGAATACCGTCTCTGGACGTAGGTTTCCTACGAATTGGAATTTTATATTAAATTCGATATTGTCAATAATTTTATGAAGTAAATTTTGTGTTCACCTCAGCATCATTAGTCATGTATTAGCAAGTGTTTCAATTTCATGTTGCTAGTTAAGTACCGCTAATTAATATTAAATATTTTTTGATTTTGATTGTCTATAATCAAAACAACATAAGAACTTATTTTAAAAATATAACGAATTATTTAGATACGAACCTCTTATTCTTTGGTCCTTGATTTACGACATCCTTTGTTCTAATTTTACATCCGCGCAGCTCCTGAAACTACATCGCAGGTCATCTAGCTTATTGGCTCCCAGAGGGTACATGAAATTAAAACAAAACCATTACAAGTTTAGTGTTATTTGTAAACACAATGGGCATAAGTTTTAATTAGCATTAACGATGACGTGGCCAAGAATGGAACTGACTTAATATCAAATGGACCACGTCATCAATATATGAATACCATCTCTGGTACGTAGATTTCCTATGAACTGGAATTTTATTTAAAAAATTCGGTATTGTCTATATTTTTATGAAGTAAATTTTGTGTTCACCTTAGCGTCTTTAGTCATGTATATCTTAGCACTTGTTTTCAATTTCATGTTGCTAGTTAATTACCGCTAATTAATATTAAATATTTTTTGATTTTGATCATCGATTGTCAAAACAACATAAGAACTTATTTTAAAAATATATCGAATTATTTAGATACAAACCTCTTATTCTATGGTCCTTGATTTACGACATCCTTTGTTCTAATTTTACATTCGCGCAGCTCCTGAAACTACATCGCATGTCATCTAGCTTATTTCTCCCAGAGGGTACATGTAATTAAAACAAAACCATTACAAGTTTAGTTTTATTTGTAAACAGAATGGGCATAAGTTTTAATTAGCATTAACGATGACGTGGCCAAGAATAGAACTGACTTAATATCAAATGGACCACGTCATCAATATATGAATACCGTCTCTGGGACGTACCGAATTGGAATTTTATATTAAATTCGATATTGTCAATAATTTTATGAAGTAAATTTTGTGTTCACCTCAGCATCATTAGTCATGTACTAGCAAGTGTTTCAAATTTCATGTTGCTAGTTAAGTACCGCTAATTATATTAAATATTTTTTGATTTTGATTATCTATAATCAAAACAACATAAGAACTTATTTTAAAAATATAACGAATTATTTAGATACGAACCTCTTATTCTTTGGTCCTTGATTTACGACATCCTTTGTTCTAATTTTACATCCGCGCAGCTCCTGAAACTACATCGCAGGTCATCTAGCTTATTGGCTCCCAGAGGGTACATGAAATTAAAACAAAACCATTACAAGTTTAGTGTTATTTGTAAACACAATGGGCATAAGTTTTAATTAGCACTAACGATGACGTGGCCAAGAATGGAACTGACCTAATATCAAATGGACCACGTCATCAATATATGAATACCATCTCTGGTACGTAGATTTCCTATGAATTGGAATTTTATTTAAAAAATTCGGTATTGTCAATATTTTTATGAAGTAAATTTTGTGTTCACCTTAGCGTCTTTAGTCATGTATATCTTAGCACTTGTTTTCAATTCATGTTGCTAGTTAATTACCGCTAATTAATATTAAATATTTTTTGATTTTGATCATCGAATGTCAAAACAACATAAGAACTTATTTTAAAAATATAACGAATTATTTAGATATAAACCTCTTATTCTTTGGTCCTTGATTTATGACATCCTTTTCGCTGATTGTATATTCGGATAGCTCCTAATATTACATCGTAGGTCATCTAGCGTATTGGCTTCCAGAGGGATTTTATAATTGAAACTAAACCATTATAACTTTTAACAGTAGCATATTTTGTTATGTATATCTATTAGCAATTGTTAGAAATTTCATGTTGTAGGTAATAACCGCTAATTAATAGTAAATATTTTTTGATTTTGATTGTCGATTTTCAAAACAACATAAGAACTTATTTTAGAAATAGACCGATTTATTTAGATACGAACCTCTTATTCTTTGGTCCTTGATTTACGACATCATTTGTTCTGATTTTACATCAGCGCAGCTCCTGAAACTACATCGCAGGTCATCTAGCTTATTGGCTCCCAGAGGATACAGGAACAGAACATAACCATTACAAGTTTAGTTTTATTACTAAACAGCATACGTTTTAATTAGCATTAACGATGACGTGGCCAAGACTAGAACTGACTTAATTTCAAAAAACATTATATATAAAATTATCAAATATTATAAATTAAAAATATACTAGAAAGATTAAGTTTACTTACAAATATTCTAAAAATATTCGGTAAATATATGTTAAAAATATTAAGTTGACAAACACTAGAAATATATACTAGAAACAAAACTATTTTTGCACTGTGCTGTGTAGCTTACGTGCCACTAATGAGAATCGAGGAGGAGGGCGCAGTTTTATTTGTAAACACAATGGGCATAAGTTTTAATTAGCATTAACAATGACGTGGCCAAGAATAGAACTGACTTAATATCAAATGGACCACGTCATCAATTCATGAATACCGTCTCTGGACGTAGATTTCCTACGAATTGGAATTTTATATCAAATACGATATTGTCAATATTTTTATGAAGTAAATTTTATGTACACCTTAGCATATTTAGTCATGTATATCTATTAGCAATTATTTTAAATTTCATGTTGCTAGTTAATTACCGCTAATTAATATGAAATATTTTTGATTTTGATTGTCGATTATCAAAACAATATAAGAACTTATTTTAAAAATATATCGAATTATTTAGATACAAACCTCTTATTCTATGGTCCTTGATTTACGACATCCTTTGTTCTAATTTTACATCCGCGCAGCTCCTGAAACTACATCGCAGGTCATCTAGCTTATTGGCTCCCAGAGGGTACATGAAATTAAAACAAAACCATTACAAGTTTAGTGTTAATTGTAAACACAATGGGCATTAGTTTTAATTAGCATTAAGGATGACGTGACCAAGAATAGAACTGACTTAATATCAAATGGACCACGTTATCAATATATGAATACCGTCTCTGGGACGTAGATTTCCTTCGAATTGGAATTTTATATTAAATTCGATATTGTCAATAATATTATGAAGTAAATTTTGTGTTCACCTCAGCAACATTAGTCATCTATTAGCAAGTGTTTCAAATTTCATGTTGCTAGTTAAGTACCGCTAATTAATATTAAATATTTTTTTATTTTCATTGTCTATAATCAAAACAACATAAGAACTTATTTTAAAAATATAACGAATTATTTAGATATAAACCTCTTATTCTTTGGTCCTTGGTATGATGACATCCTTTATGACATCCTTTTCGCTGATTGTATATTCGGATAGCTCCTAATATTACATCGTAGGTCATCTAGCGTATTGGCTTCCAGAGGGATCTTATAATTGAAACTAAACCATTATAACTTTCACAGTAGCATATTTTGTTATGTATATCTATTAGCAATTGTTTTAAATTTCATGTTGTAGTTAATAACAGCTAATTAATAGTAAATATTTTTTGATTTTGATTGTCGATTTTCAAAACAACATAAGAACTTATTTTAGAAATATAACGAATTATTTAGATACGAACCTCTTATTCTTTGGTCCTTGATTTACGACATCATTTGTTCTGATTTTACATCAGCGCTGCTCCTGAAACTACATCGCAGGTCATCTAGCTTATTGGCTCCCAGAGGATACAGGAACAGAACATAACCATTACAAGTTTAGTTTTATTACTAAACAGCATACGTTTTAATTAGCATTAACAATGACGTGGCCACGACTATAACTGACTTAATTTCAAAAAACATTATATATAAAATTATCAAATATTATAAATTAAAAATATACTAGAAAGATTAAGTTTACTTAAAAATATTTTAAAAATATTCGGTAAATATATGTTAAAACTATTAAGTTGACAAACACTAGAAATATATACTAAAAACAAAATCTATATTTGCAATGTGTCGTGCAGCTTACGTGCCACTAATGAGAATCGAGGCGAAGAGCGCAAAAATTTTTATTTGCAAAATTTTCCATTTGCTTAGTTTAATTTAAATTAGTAATATTTAAAAAATATTCTAAAAATATTCGGTATATATATGTTAAAAATACTAAGTTGACAAATACTAGAATATATACCATTAACAAAAACTATATTTGCACTGTGCCGTGTAGCTTACGTGCCACTAATGAGAATCGAGGAGGAGGGCGCAAAAAAAATATTTTAAAAATATTCGGTAAATATATGTTAAAAATATTAAGTTGACAAACACTAGAAATATATACTAGAAACAAAAACTATATTTGCACTGTGCTGTGTAGCTTACGTGCCACTAATGAGAATCGAGGAGGAGGGCGCAGTTTTATTTGTAAACACAATGGGCATAAGTTTTAATTAGCATTAACGATGACGTGGCCAAGAATGGAACTGACTTAATATCAAATGGACCACGTCATCAATATATGAATACCATCTCTGGTACGTAGATTTCCTATGAATTGGAATTTTATTTAAAAAATTCGGTATTGTCAATATTTTTATGAAGTAAATTTTGTGTTCACCTTAGCGTCTTTAGTCATGTATATCTTAGCACTTGTTTTCAATTTCATGTTGCTAGTTAATTACCGCTAATTAATATTAGATATTTTTTGATTTTGATCATCGATTGTCAAAACAACATAAGAACTTATTTTAAAAATATATCGAATTATTTAGATACGAACCTCTTATTCTATGGTCCTTGATTTACGACATCCTTTGTTCTAATTTTACATCCGCGCAGCTCCTGAAACTACATCGCAGGTCATCTAGCTTATTGGCTCCCAGAGGGTACATGAAATTAAAACAAAACCATTACAAGTTTAGTGTTATTTGTAAACACAATGGGCATAAGTTTTAATTAGCATTAACGATGACGTGGCCAAGAATAGAACTGACTTAATATCAAATGGACCACGTCATCAATTCATGAATACCGTCTCTGGGACGTAGATTTCCTTTTTTATGAAGTAAATTTTGTGTTCGCCTTAGCGTCTTTAGTCATGTATATCTTAGCACTTGTTTTCAATTTCATGTTGCTAGTTAATTACCGCTAATTAATATTAAATATTTTTTGATTTTGATCATCGATTGTCAAAACAACATAAGAACTTATTTTAAAAATATATCGAATTATTTAGATACAAACCTCTTATTCTATGGTCCTTGATTTACGACATCCTTTGTTCTAATTTTACATCCGCGCAGCTCCTGAAACTACATCGCAGGTCATCTAGCTTATTGGCTCCCAGAGGGTACATGAAATTAAAACAAAACCATTACAAGTTTAGTGTTATTTGTAAACACAATTGGCATAAGTTTTAATTAGCATTAACGATGACGTGGCCAAGAATGGAACTGACTTAATATCAAATGAACCACGTCATCAATATATGAATACCATCTCTGGTACGTAGATTTCCTATGAATTGGAATTTTATTTAAAAAATTCGGTATTGTCAATATTCTTATGAAGTAAATTTTGTGTTCACCTTAGCGTCTTTAGTCATGTATATCTTAGCACTTGTTTTCAATTTCATGTTGCTAGTTAATTACCGCAAATTAATATGAAATATTTTTTGATTTTGATCATCGATTGTCAAAACAACATAAGAACTTATTTTAAAAATATATCGAATTATTTAGATACAAACCTCTTTTTCTATGGTCCTTGATTTACGACATCCTTTGTTCTAATTTTACATCCGCTCAGCTCCTGAAACTACATCGCAGGTCATCTAGCTTATTGGCTCCCAGAGGGTACATGAAATTAAATCAAAACCATTACAAGTTTAGTGTTAATTGTAAACACAATGGGCATAAGTTTTAATTAGCATTAAGGATGACGTGGCCAAGAATAGAACTGACTTAATATCAAATGGACCACGTTATCAATATATGAATACCGTCTCTGGGACGTAGATTTCCTACGAATTGGAATTTTATATTAAATTCGACATTGTCAATAATTTTATGAAGTAAATTTTCTGTACACCTTAGCATATATAGTCATGTATTAGCAAGTGTTTCAAATTTCATGTTGCTAGTTAAGTACCTCTAATTAATATTAAATATTTTTTGATTTTGATTGTCTATAATCAAAACAACATAAGAACTTATTTTAAAAATATAACGAATTATTTAGATACGAACCTCTTATTCTTTGGTCCTTGATTTACGACATCCTTTGTTCTAATTTTACATCCGCGCAGCTCCTGAAACTACATCGCAGGTCATCTAGCTTATTGGCTCCCAGAGGATACATGAAATTTAAACAAAACCATTACAAGTTTAGTGTTATTTGTAAACACAATGGGCATAAGTTTTAATTAGCAATAACGATGACGTGGCCAAGAATGGAACTGACTTAATATCAAATGGACCACGTCATCAATATATGAATACCATCTCTGGTACGTAGATTTCCTATGAATTGAAATTTTATTTAAAAAATTCGGTATTGTCAATATTTTTATGAAGTAAATTTTGTGTTCACCTTAGCGTCTTTAGTCATGTATATCTTAGCACTTGTTTTCAATTTCATGTTGCTAGTTAATTACCGCTAATTAATATTAAATATTTTTTGATTTTGATCATCGATTGTCAAAACAACATAAGAACTTATTTTAAAAATATAACGAATTATTTAGATATAAACCTCTTATTCTTTGGTCCTTGATTTATGACATCCTTTTCGCTGATTGTATATTCGGATAGCTCCTAATATTACATCGTAGGTCATCTAGCGTATTGGCTTCCAGAGGGATATTATAATTGAAACTAAACCATTATAACTTTCACAGTAGCATATTTTGTTATGTATATCTATTAGCAATTGTTATACATTTCATGTTGTAGTTAATAACCGCTAATTAATAGTAAATATTTTTTGATTTTGATTGTCGATTTTCAAAACAACATAAGAACTTATTTTAGAAATAGACCGATTTATTAAGATACGAACCTCTTATTCTTTGGTCCTTGATTTACGACATCATTTGTTCTGATTTTACATCAGCGCAGCTCCTGAAACTACATAGCAGCTCATCTAGCCTATTGGCTCCCAGAGGATACAGGAACAGAACAAAACCATTACAAGTTTAGTTTTATTAGTAAACAGCATACGTTTTAATTAGCATTAACGATAACGTGGACGAGACTAGAACTGACTTAATTTCAAAAAACATTATATATAAAATTATCAAATATTATAAATTAAAAATATACTAGAAAGATTAAGTTTACTTAAAAATATTCTAAAAATATTTGGTAAATATATGTTAAAAATATTAAGTTGACAAACACTAGAAATATATACAATAAACAAAAACTATATTTGCACTGTGCCGTGTAGCTTACGTGCCACTAATGAGAATCGAGGAGGAGGGCGCAAAATTTTTACTTGCAAAATTTTCCATTTGCTTAGTTTAATTTCTAATTTAATTACTTAATCTCTCATTGTGTGTGTGTGTCATCTTCAGTTTGCAGCCTTTGGGATAATCTTTTGTCTCCCTGAAGTGTGTGTCTGTATGTGTGTGTTTGGAGCCTGCTATTTGCATATGTGTGAGTGTAGCTTGTCATTTATTTATTTTATGCCACATCGATTCCGCGAGTTCGATATTGTCAATATTTTTATGAAGTAAATTTTGTGTACACCTTAGCATATATAGTCATGTATATCTATTAGCAATTGTTTTAAATTTCATTTTGCTAGTTAATTACCGCTAATTAATATGAAATATTTTTGATTTTGATTGTCGATTATCAAAACAATATAAGAACTTATTTTAAAAATATAACGAATTATTTAGATACGAACCTCTTATTCTTTGGTCCTTGATTTACGACATCCTTTGTTCTAATTTTACATCCGCGCAGCTCCTGAAACTACATCGCAGGTCATCTAGCTTATTGGCTCCCAGAGGGTACATGTAATTAAAACAAAACCATTACAAGTTTAGTTTTATTTGTAAACAGAATGGGCATAAGTTTTAATTAGCATTAACGATGACGTGGCCAAGAATGGAACTGACTTAATATCAAATGGACCACGTCATCAATATATGAATATCATCTGTGGTGCGTACATTTCCTAGGAATTGGAATTTTGTGTTAAATTCGATATTGGTAATATTTTTATGAAGTAAATTTTGTGTACACGTTAGCATATTTAGTCATGTATGTTAATAACCGCTAATTAATATTAAATATTTTTTGATTTTGATTGTCTATAATCAAAACAACATAAGAACTTATTTTAAAAATATATCGAATTATTTAGATATAAACCTCTTATTCTATGGTCCTTGATTTATGACATCCTTTTCGCTGATTGTATATTCGGATAGCTCCTAATATTACATCGTAGGTCATCTAACGTATTGTCTTCCAGAGGGATCTTATAATTGAAACTAAACCATTATAACTTTCACAGTAGCATATTTTGTTATGTATATCTAAGTTTTAATTAGCATTAACGATGACGTGGCCAAGAATGGAACTGACTTAATATCAAATGGACCACGTCATCAATATATGAATACCATCTCTGGTACGTAGATTTCCTATGAATTGGAATTTTATTTAAAAAATTCGGTATTGTCAATATTTTTATGAAGTAAATTTTGTGTTCACTTTAGCATATTTAGTCATGTATATCTATTAGCAATTATTTAAATTTGAAATATGAAATAATTTTTGATTTTGATTGTCGATTATCAAAACAACATAAGAACTTATTTTAAAAATATATCGAATTATTTAGATACGAACCTTTTATTCTTTGGTCCTTGATTTACGACATCCTTTGTTCTAATTTTACATCCGCGCAGCTCCTGAAACTACATCGCAGGTCATCTAGCTTATTGGCTCCCAGAGGGTACATGAAATTAAAACAAAACCATTACAAGTTTAGTGTTATTTGTAAACACAATGGGCATAAGTTTTAATTAGCATTAACGATGACGTGGCCAAGAATGGAACTGACTTAATATCAAATGGACCACGTCATCAATATATGAATACCATCTCTGGTACGTAGATTTCCTATGAATTGGAATTTTATTTAAAAAATTCGGTATTGTCAATATTTTTATGAAGTAAATTTTGTGTTCGCCTTAGCGTCTTTAGTCATGTATATCTTAGCACTTGTTTTCAATTTCATGTTGCTAGTTAATTACCGCTAATTAATATTAAATATTTTTTGATGTTGATCATCGATTGTCAAAGCAACATAAGAACTTATTTTAAAAATATATCGAATTATTTAGATATAAACCTCTTATTCTATGGTCCTTGATTTATGACATCCTTTTCGCTGATTGTATATTCGGATAGCTCCTAATATTACATCGTAGGTCATCTAGCGTATTGGCTTCCAGAGGGATCTTATAATTGAAACTAAACCATTATAACTTTCACAGTAGCATATTTTGTTATGTATATCTAAGTTTTAATTAGCATTAACGATGACGTGGCCAAGAATGGAACTGACTTAATATCAAATGGACCACGTCATCAATATATGAATACCATCTCTGGTACGTAGATTTCCTATGAATTGGAATTTTATTTAAAAAATTCGGTATTGTCAATATTTTTATGAAGTAAATTTTGTGTTCACCTTAGCGTCTTTAGTCATGTATATCTTAGCACTTGTTTTCAATTTCATGTTGCTAGTTAATTACCGCTAATTAATATTAGATATTTTTTGATTTTGATCATCGATTGTCAAAACAACATAAGAACTTATTTTAAAAATATATCGAATTATTTAGATACGAACCTCTTATTCTATGGTCCTTGATTTACGACATCCTTTGTTCTAATTTTACATCCGCGCAGCTCCTGAAACTACATCGCAGGTCATCTAGCTTATTGGCTCCCAGAGGGTACATGTAATTAAAACAAAACCATTACAAGTTTAGTTTTATTTGTAAACAGAATGGGCATAAGTTTTAATTAGCGTTAACGATGACGTGGCCAAGAATAGAACTGACTTAATATCAAATGGACCACGTCATCAATATACGAATACCGTCTCTGGGACGTAGATTTCCTACGAATTGGAATTTTATATCAAATACGATATTGTCAATATTTTTACGAAGTAAATTTTATGTTCACCTTAGCATATTTAGTCATGTATATCTATTAGCAATTATTTAAATTTCATGTTGCTAGTTAATTACCGCTAATTAATACGAAATAATTTTTGATTTTGATTGTCGATTATCAAAACAACATAAGAACTTATTTTAAAAATATATCGAATTATTTAGATACGAACCTCTTATTCTTTGGTCCTTGATTTACGACATCCTTTGTTCTAATTTTACATCCGCGCAGCTCCTGAAACTACATCGCAGGTCATCTAGCTTATTGGCTCCCAGAGGGTACATGAAATTAAAACAAAACCATTACAAGTTTAGTGTTATTTGTAAACACAATGGGCATAAGTTTTAATTAGCATTAACGATGACGTGGCCAAGAATGGAACTGACTTAATATCAAATGGACCACGTCATCAATATATGAATACCATCTCTGGTACGTAGATTTCCTATGAATTGGAATTTTATTTAAAAAATTCGGTATTGTCAATATTTTTATGAAGTAAATTTTGTGTTCGCCTTAGCGTCTTTAGTCATGTATATCTTAGCACTTGTTTTCAATTTCATGTTGCTAGTTAATTACCGCTAATTAATATTAAATATTTTTTGATGTTGATCATCGATTGTCAAAGCAACATAAGAACTTATTTTAAAAATATATCGAATTATTTAGATACAAACCTCTTATTCTATGGTCCTTGATTTACGACATCCTTTGTTCTAATTTTACATCCGCGCAGCTCCTGAAACTACATCGCAGGTCATCTAGCTTATTGGCTCTCAGAGGGTACATGAAATTAAAACAAAACCATTACAAGTTTAGTGTTATTTGTAAACACAATGGGCATAAGTTTTAATTAGCATTAACGATGACGTGGCCAAGAATGGAACTGACTTAATATCAAATGGACCACGTCATCAATATATGAATACCATCTCTGGTACGTAGATTTCCTATGAATTGGAATTTTATTTAAAAAATTCGGTATTGTCAATATTTTTATGAAGTAAATTTTGTGTTCGCCTTAGCGTCTTTAGTCATGTATATCCTAGCACTTGTTTTCAATTTCATGTTGCTAGTTAATTACCGCTAATTAATATTAAATATTTTTTGATGTTGATCATCGATTGTCAAAGCAACATAAGAACTTATTTTAAAAATATATCGAATTATTTAGATACAAACCTCTTATTCTATGGTCCTTGATTTACGACATCCTTTGTTCTAATTTTACATCCGCGCAGCTCCTGAAACTACATCACAGGTCATCTAGCTTATATGCTCCCAGAGGGTACATGTAATTAAAACAAAACCATTACAAGTTTAGTGTTATTTGTAAACACAATGGGCATAAGTTTTAATTAGCATTAACGATGACGTGGCCAAGAATAGAACTGACTTAATATCAAATGGACCACGTCATTAATATATGAATACCGTCTCTGGGACGTAGAATTGGAATTTTATATTTAATTCGATATTGTCAATAATTTTATGAAGTAAATTTTGTGTTCACCTCAGCACCATTAGTCATGTATTAGCAAGTGTTTCACATTTCATGTTGCTAGTTAAGTACCGCTTATTAATATTAAATATTTTTTGATTTTGATTGTCTATAATCAAAACAACATAAGAACTTATTTTAAAAATATATCGAATTATTTAGATACAAACCTCTTATTCTATGGTCCTTGATTTACGACATCCTTTGTTCTAATTTTACATCCGCGCAGCTCCTGAAACTACATCGCAGGTCATCTAGCTTATTGGCTCCCAGAGGGTACATGTAATTAAAACAAAACCATTACAAGTTTAGTGTTAATTGTAAACACAATGGGCATTAGTTTTAATTAGCATTAAGGATGACGTGGCCAAGAATAGAACTGACTTAATATCAAATGGAACACGTCATCAATTCATGAATATCGTCTCTGGGACGTAGATTTCCTATGAATTGGAATTTTATTTAAAAAATTCGGTATTGTCAATATTTTTATGAAGTAAATTTTGTGTTCGCCTTAGCGTCTTTAGTCATGTATATCTTAGCACTTGTTTTCAATTTCATGTTGCTAGTTAATTACCGCTAATTAATATTAAATATTTTTTGATGTTGATCATCGATTGTCAAAGCAACATAAGAACTTATTTTAAAAATATATCGAATTATTTAGATACAAACCTCTTATTCTATGGTCCTTGATTTACGACATCCTTTGTTCTAATTTTACATCCGCGCAGCTCCTGAAACTACATCGCAGGTCATCTAGCTTATTGGCTCTCAGAGGGTACATGAAATTAAAACAAAACCATTACAAGTTTAGTGTTATTTGTAAACACAATGGGCATAAGTTTTAATTAGCATTAACGATGACGTGGCCAAGAATGGAACTGACTTAATATCAAATGGACCACGTCATCAATATATGAATACCATCTCTGGTACGTAGATTTCCTATGAATTGGAATTTTATTTAAAAAATTCGGTATTGTCAATATTTTTATGAAGTAAATTTTGTGTTCGCCTTAGCGTCTTTAGTCATGTATATCCTAGCACTTGTTTTCAATTTCATGTTGCTAGTTAATTACCGCTAATTAATATTAAATATTTTTTGATGTTGATCATCGATTGTCAAAGCAACATAACAACTTATTTTAAAAATATATCGAATTATTTAGATACAAACCTCTTATTCTATGGTCCTTGATTTACGACATCCTTTGTTCTAATTTTACATCCGCGCAGCTCCTGAAACTACATCACAGGTCATCTAGCTTATATGCTCCCAGAGGGTACATGTAATTAAAACAAAACCATTACAAGTTTAGTGTTATTTGTAAACACAATGGGCATAAGTTTTAATTAGCATTAACGATGACGTGGCCAAGAATAGAACTGACTTAATATCAAATGGACCACGTCATTAATATATGAATACCGTCTCTGGGACGTAGAATTGGAATTTTATATTTAATTCGATATTGTCAATAATTTTATGAAGTAAATTTTGTGTTCACCTCAGCACCATTAGTCATGTATTAGCAAGTGTTTCACATTTCATGTTGCTAGTTAAGTACCGCTTATTAATATTAAATATTTTTTGATTTTGATTGTCTATAATCAAAACAACATAAGAACTTATTTTAAAAATATATCGAATTATTTAGATACAAACCTCTTATTCTATGGTCCTTGATTTACGACATCCTTTGTTCTAATTTACATCCGCGCAGCTCCTGAAACTACATCGCAGGTCATCTAGCTTATTGGCTCCCAGAGGGTACATGTAATTAAAACAAAACCATTACAAGTTTAGTGTTAATTGTAAACACAATGGGCATTAGTTTTAATTAGCATTAAGGATGACGTGGCCAAGAATAGAACTGACTTAATATCAAATGGAACACGTCATCAATTCATGAATATCGTCTCTGGGACGTAGATTTCCTACGAATTGGAATTTTATATCAAATACGATATTGTCAATATTTTTATGAAGTAAATTTTGTGTTCACCTTAGCATATTTAGTCATGTATATCTATTAGCAATTATTTTAAATATCATGTTGCTAGTTAATTACCGCTAATTAATTTTAAATATTTTTTTATTTTGATTGTCGATTATCAAAACAACATAAGAACTTATTTTAAAAATATATCGAATTATTTAGATACGAACCTCTTATTCATTGGTCCTTGATTTACGACATCCTTTGTTCTAATTTTACATCAGCGCAGCTCCTGAAACTACATCGCAGGTCATCTAGCTTATTGGCTCCCAGAGGATACATGAAATTAGAACAAAACCATTACAAGTTTAGTTCTATTAGTAAACAGCATACGTTTTAATTAGCATTAACGATGTCGTGGCCAAGACTAGAACTGACTTAATTTCAAAAAACATTATATATAAAATGATCAAATATTATAAATTAAAAATATACTAGAAAGATTACGTTTACTTAAAAATATTCTAAAAATATTCGGTAAATATATGTTAAAAATATTAATTTGACAAACACTAGAAATATATACTAAAAACAAAATCTATATTTGCACTGTGCCGTGTAGCTTACGTGCCACTAATGAGAATCGAGGCGAAGGGCGCAAAATTTTTATTTGCAAAATTTTCCATTTGCTTAGTTTAATTTAAATTAGTAATATTTAAAAAATATTCTTATCATATTCGGTATAAATATGTTAAAAATACTAAGTTGACAAACACTAGAAATATATACTAGAAACAAAAACTATATTTGCACTGTGCCGTGTAGCTTACGTGCCACTAATGAGAATCGAGGAGGAGGGCGCAGTTTTATTTGTAAACACAATGGGCATAAGTTTTAATTAGCATTAACGATGACGTGGCCAAGAATAGAACTGACTTAATATCAAATGGACCACGTCATCAATTTATGAATACCGTCTCTGGGACGTAGATTTCCTACGAATTGGAATTTTATATTAAATTCGATATTGTCAATAATTTTATGAAGTAAATTTTGTGTTCACCTCAGCATCATTAGTCATGTATTAGCAAGTGTTTCAAATTTCATGTTGCTAGTTAAGTACCGCTAATTAATATTAAATATGTTTTGATTTTGATTGTCTATAATCAAAACAACATAAGAACTTATTTTAAAAATACAACGAATTATTAAGATATAAATCTCTTATTCTTTGTTCCTTGATTTATGACATCCTTTTCGCTGATTGTATATTCGGATAGCTCCTAATATTACATCGTAGGTCATCTAGCGTATTGGCTTCCAGAGGGATCTTATAATTGAAACTAAACCATTATAACTTTCACAGTAGCATATTTTGTTATGTATATCTATTAGCAATTGTTATAAATTTCATGTTGTAGTTAATAACCGCTAATTAATAGTAAATATTTTTTGATTTTGATTGTCGGTTTTTAAAACAACATAAGAACTTATTTTAGAAATATAACGAATTATTTAGATACGAACCTCTTATTCTTTGGTCCTTGATTTACGACATCCTTTGTTCTGATTTTACATCAGCGCAGCTCCTGAAACTACATCGCAGGTCATCTAGCTTATTGGCTCCCAGAGGATACAGGAATAGAACAAAACCATTACAAGTTTAGTTTTATTACTAAACAGCATACGTTTTAATTAGCATTAACGATGTCGTGGCCAAGACTAGAACTGACTTAATTTCAAAAAACATTATATATAAAATTATCAAATATTATAAATTAAAAATATACCAGAAAGATTAAGTTTACTTAAAAATATTCTAAAAATATACGGTAAATATATGTTAAAAATATTAATTTAACAAACACTAAAAATATATACTAAAAACAAAATCTATATTTGAACTGTGCCGTGTAGCTTACGTACCACTAATGAGAATCGAGGCGAAGGGCGCAAAATTTTTATTTGCAAAATTTTCCATTTGCTTAGTTTAATTTAAATTAGTAATATTTAAAAAATATTCTAATCATTTTCGGTATAAATATGTTAAAAATACTAAGTTGACAAACACTAGAAATATATACCATAAACAAAAACTATATTTGCACTGTGCCGTGTAGCTTACTTGCCACTAATGAGAATCGAGGAGGAGGGCGCAAAAAAAATATTCTAAAATATTCGGTAAATATATGTTAAAAATATTAAGTTGACAAACACTAGAAATATATACTAGAAACAAAAACTATATTTGCACTGTGCTGTGTAGCTTTCGTGCCACTAATGAGAATCGAGGAGGAGGGCGCAGTTTTATTTGTAAACACAATGGGCATAAGTTTTAATTAGCATTAACGATGACGTGGCCAAGAATAGAACTGACTTAATATCAAATGGACCACGTCATCAATTTATGAATACCGTCTCTGGGACGTAGATTTCCTACGAATTGGAATTTTATATCAAATACGATATTGTCAATATTTTTACGAAGTAAATTTTATGTTCACCTTAGCATATTTAGTCATGTATATCTATTAGCAATTATTTAAATTTCATGTTACTAGTTAATTACCGCTAATTAATATGAAATATTTTTGATTTTGATTGTCGATTATCAAAACAATATAAGAACTTATTTTAAAAATATAACGAATTATTTAGATACGAACCTTTTATTCCTTGGTCCTTGATTACCGACATCATTTGTGCTAATTATACATCCGCGCAGCTCCTGAAACTACATCGCAGGTCAGCTAGCTTATTGGCTCCCAGAGGGTACATGTAATTGAAACAAAACCATTAGAAGTTTAGTGTTAATTGTAAACACAATGGGCATAAGTTTTAATTAGCATTAACGATGACGTGGCCAAGAATGGAACTGACTTAATATCAAATGGACCACGTCATCAATTCATGAATACCGTCTCTGGGACGAAGGTTTCCTACGAATTGGAATTTTATATCAAATACGATATTGTCAATATTTTTATGAAGTAAATTTTGTGTACACCTTAGCATATATAATCATGTATATCTATTAGCAATTGTTTTAAATTTCATGTTGCTAGTTAATTACCGGTAATTAATATTTTATATTTTTTGATTTTGATTGTCGATTATCAAAACAACATAAGAACTTATTTTAAAAATATATCGAATTATTTAGATACGAACCTCTTTTTCTTTGTTCTAATTTTACATCCGCGCAGCTCCTGAAACTACATCGCAGGTCATCTAGCTTATTGGCTCCCAGAGGGTACATGAAATTAAAACAAAACCATTACAAGTTTAGTGTTATTTGTAAACACAATAAGCATAAGTTTTAATTAGCATTAACGATGACGTGGCCAAGAATGGAACTGACTTAATATCAAATGGACCACGTCATCAATATATGAATACCATTTCTGGTACGTAGATTTCCTATGAATTGGAATTTTATTTAAAAAATTCGGTATTGTCAATATTTTTATGAAGTAAATTTTGTGTTCACCTTAGCGTCTTTAGTCATGTATATCTTAGCACTTGTTTTCAATTTCATGTTGCTAGTTAATTACCACTAATTAATATTAAATATTTTTTGATTTTGATCATCGATTGTCAAAACAACATAAGAACTTATTTTAAAAATATATCGAATTATTTAGATACAAACCTCTTATTCTATGGTCCTTGATTTACGACATCCTTTTTTCTAATTTTACATCCGCGCAGCTCCTGAAACTACATCGCAGGTCATTTAGCTTATTGGCTCCCAGAGGGTACATGTAATTAAAACAAAACCATTACAAGTTTAGTTTTATTTGTAAACAGAATGGGCATAAGTTTTAATTAGCATTAACGATGACGTGGCCAAGAATAGAACTGACTTAATATCAAATGGACCACGTCATTAATATATGAATACCGTCTCTGGGACGTAGATTTCCTACGAATTGGAATTTTATATTAAATTCGATATTGTCAATAATTTTATGAAGTAAATTTTGTGTTCACCTCAGCACCATTAGTCATGTATTAGCAAGTGTTTCACATTTCATGTTGCTAGTTAAGTACCGCTTATTAATATTAAATATTTTTTTATTTTGATTGTCGATTATCAAAACAACATAAGAACTTATTTTAAAAATATATCGAATTATTTAGATACGAACCTCTTATTCATTGGTCCTTGATTTACGACATCCTTTGTTCTAATTTTACATCAGCGCAGCTCCTGAAACTACATCGCAGGTCATCTAGCTTATTGGCTCCCAGAGGATACATGAAATTAGAACAAAACCATTACAAGTTTAGTTCTATTAGTAAACAGCATACGTTTTAATTAGCATTAACGATGTCGTGGCCAAGACTAGAACTGACTTAATTTCAAAAAACATTATATATAAAATGATCAAATATTATAAATTAAAAATATACTAGAAAGATTACGTTTACTTAAAAATATTCTAAAAATATTCGGTAAATATATGTTAAAAATATTAATTTGACAAACACTAGAAATATATACTAAAAACAAAATCTATATTTGCACTGTGCCGTGTAGCTTACGTGCCACTAATGAGAATCGAGGCGAAGGGCGCAAAATTTTTATTTGCAAAATTTTCCATTTGCTTAGTTTAATTTAAATTAGTAATATTTAAAAAATATTCTTATCATATTCGGTATAAATATGTTAAAAATACTAAGTTGACAAACACTAGAAATATATACCATAAACAAAAACTATATTTGCACTGTGCCGTGTAGCTTACTTGCCACTAATGAGAATCGAGGAGGAGGGCGCAAAAAAAATATTCTAAAAATATTCGGTAAATATATGTTAAAAATATTAAGTTGACAAACACTAGAAATATATACTAGAAACAAAAACTATATTTGCACTGTGCTGTGTAGCTTACGTGCCACTAATGAGAATCGAGGAGGAGGGCGCAGTTTTATTTGTAAACACAATGGGCATAAGTTTTAATTAGCATTAACGATGACGTGGCCAAGAATGGAACTGACTTAATATCAAATGGACCACGTCATCAATATATGAATACCATCTCTGGTACGTAGATTTCCTATGAATTGGAATTTTATTTAAAAAATTCGGTATTGTCAATATTTTTATGAAGTAAATTTTGTGTTCACCTTAGCGTCTTTAGTCATGTATATCTTAGCACTTGTTTTCAATTTCATGTTGCTAGTTAATTACCGCTAATTAATATTAAATATTTTTTGATTTTGATCATCGATTGTCAAAACAACATAAGAACTTATTTTAAAAATATATCGAATTATTTAGATACGAACCTCTTATTCTATGGTCCTTGATTTACGACATCCTTTGTTCTAATTTTACATCCGCGCAGCTCCTGAAACTACATCGCAGGTCATCTAGCTTATTGGCTCCCAGAGGGTACATGTAATTAAAACAAAACCATTACAAGTTTAGTTTTATTTGTAAACAGAATGGGCATAAGTTTTAATTAGCATTAACGATGACGTGGCCAAGAATAGAACTGACTTAATATCAAATGGACCACGTCATCAATTCATGAATACCGTCTCTGGGACGTAGATTTCCTACGAATTGGAATTTTATATCAAATACGATATTGTCAATATTTTTACGAAGTAAATTTTATGTTCACCTTAGCATCATTGGTCATGTATATCTATTAGCAATTATTTTAAATTTCATTTTGCTAGTTAATTACCGCTAATTAATATGAAATATTTTTGATTTTGATTGTCGATTATCAAAACAATATAAGAACTTATTTTAAAAATATAACGAATTATTTAGATACGAACATTTTATTCCTTGGTCCTTGATTACCGACATCATTTGTGCTAATTTTACATCCGCGCAGCTCCTGAAACTACATCGCAGGTCATCTAGCTTATTGGCTCCCAGAGGGTACATGTAATTGAAACAAAACCATTAGAAGTTTAGTGTTAATTGTAAACACAATGGGCATAAGTTTTAATTAGCATTAACGATGACGTGGCCAAGAATGGAACTGACTTAATGTCAAATGGACCACGCCATCAATTAATGAATACCGTCTCTGGGACGTAGATTTCCTACGAATTGGAATTTTATATCAAATACGATATTGTCAATATTTTTACGAAGTAAATTTTATGTTCACCTTAGCATCATTGGTGATGTATATCTATTAGCAATTATTTTAAATTTCATTTTGCTAGTTAATTACCGCTAATTAATATGAAATATTTTTGATTTTGATTGTCGATTATCAAAACAATATAAGAACTTATTTTAAAAATATAACGAATTATTTAGATACGAACCTTTTATTCCTTGGTCCTTGATTACCGACATCATTTGTGCTAATTATACATCCGCGCAGCTCCTGAAACTACATCGCAGGTCAGCTAGCTTATTGGCTCCCAGAGGGTACATGTAATTGAAACAAAACCATTAGAAGTTTAGTGTTAATTGTAAACAGAATGGGCATAAGTTTTAATTAGCATTAACGATGACGTGGCCAAGAATGGAACTGACTTAATATCAAATGGACCACGTCATCAATATATGAATACCATCTCTGGTACGTAGATTTCCTATGAATTGGAATTTTATTTAAAAAATTCGGTATTGTCAATATTTTTATGAAGTAAATTTTGTGTTCACCTTAGCTTCTTTAGTCATGTATTAGCAAGTGTTTCAAATTTCATGTTGCTAGTTAAGTACCGCTAATTAATATTAAATATGTTTTGATTTTGATTGTCTATAATCAAAACAACATAAGAACTTATTTTAAAAATACAACGAATTATTAAGATATAAACCTCTTATTCTTTGGTCCTTGATTTATGACATCCTTTTCGCTGATTGTATATTCGGATAGCTCCTAATATTACATCGTAGGTCATCTAGCGTATTGGCTTCCAGAGGGATCTTATAATTGAAACTAAACCATTATAACTCTCATCGTAGCATATTTTGTTATGTATATCTATTAGCAATTGTTATAAATTTCATGTTGTAGTTAATAACCGCTAATTAATAGTAAATATTTTTTGATTTTGATTGTCGGTTTTTAAAACAACATAAGAACTTATTTTAGAAATATAACGAATTATTTGGATACGAACCTCTTATTCTTCGGTCCTTGATTTACGACATCCTTTGTTCTGATTTTACATCAGCGCAGCTCCTGAAACTACATCGCAGGTCATCTAGCTTATTGGCTCCCAGAGGATACATGAAATTAAAACAAAACCATTACAAGTTTAGTTTTATTACTAAACAGCATACGTTTTAATTAGCATTAACGATGTCGTGGCCAAGACTAGAACTGACTTAATTTCAAAAAACATTATATATAATTATCAAATATTATAAATTAAAAATATACTAGAAAGATTAAGTTTACTTAAAAATATTCTAAAAATATTCGGTATATATATGTTAAAAATACTAAGTTGACAAACACTAGAATATATACCATAAACAAAAACTATATTTGCACTGTACCGTGTAGCTTACGTGCCACTAATGAGAATCGAGGAGGAGGGCGCAAAAAAAATATTCTAAAAATATATGTTAAAAATATTAAGTTGACAAACACTAGAAATATATACTAGAAACAAAAACAATATTTGCACTGTGCTGTGTAGCTTACGTGCCACTTATGAGAGTCGAGGAGGAGGGCGCAGTTTTATTTGTAAACACAATGGGCATAAGTTTTAATTAGCATTAACGATGACGTGGCCAAGAATAGAACTGACTTAATATCAAATGGACCACGTCATCAATTCATGAATACCGTCTCTGGGACGTAGATTTCCTACGAATTGGAATTTTATATCAAATACGATATTGTCAATATTTTTACGAAGTAAATTTTATGTTCACCTTAGCATCATTGGTCATGTATATCTATTAGCAATTATTTTAAATTTCATTTTGCTAGTTAATTACCGCTAATTAATATGAAATATTTTTGATTTTGATTGTCGATTATCAAAACAATATAAGAACTTATTTTAAAAATATAACGAATTATTTAGATACGAACCTTTTATTCCTTGGTCCTTGATTACCGACATCATTTGTGCTAATTTTACATCCGCGCAGCTCCTGAAACTACATCGCAGGTCATCTAGCTTATTGGCTCCCAGAGGGTACATGTAATTGAAAGAAAACCATTAGAAGTTTAGTGTTAATTGTAAACACAATGGGCATAAGTTTTAATTAGCATTAACGATGACGTGGCCAAGAATGGAACTGACTTAATGTCAAATGGACCACGCCATCAATTTATGAATACCGTCTCTGGGACGTAGATTTCCTACGAATTGGAATTTTATATCAAATACGATATTGTCAATATTTTTATGAAGTAAATTTTGTGTACACCTTAGCATATATAGTCATGTATATCTATTAGCAATTGTTTTAAATTTCATTTTGCTAGTTAATTACCGCTAATTAATATGAAATATTTTTGATTTTGATTGTCGATTATCAAAACAATATAAGAACTTATTTTAAAAATATAACGAATTATTTAGATACGAACCTTTTATTCCTTGGTCCTTGATTACCGACATCATTTGTGCTAATTTTACATCCGCGCAGCTCCTGAAACTACATCGCAGGTCATCTAGCTTATTGGCTCCCAGAGGGTACATGTAATTGAAACAAAACCATTAGAAGTTTAGTGTTAATTGTAAACAGAATGGGCATAAGTTTTAATTAGCATTAACGATGACGTGGCCAAGAATGGAACTGACTTAATATCAAATGGACCACGTCATCAATATATGAATACCATCTCTGGTACGTAGATTTCCTATGAATTGGAATTTTATTTAAAAAATTCGGTATTGTCAATATTTTTATGAAGTAAATTTTGTGTTCACCTTAGCTTCTTTAGTCATGTATTAGCAAGTGTTTCAAATTTCATGTTGCTAGTTAAGTACCGCTAATTAATATTAAATATGTTTTGATTTTGATTGTCTATAATCAAAACAACATAAGAACTTATTTTAAAAATACAACGAATTATTAAGATATAAACCTCTTATTCTTTGGTCCTTGATTTATGACATCCTTTTCGCTGATTGTATATTCGGATAGCTCCTAATATTACATCGTAGGTCATCTAGCGTATTGGCTTCCAGAGGGATCTTATAATTGAAACTAAACCATTATAACTCTCACCGTAGCATATTTTGTTATGTATATCTATTAGCAATTGTTATAAATTTCATGTTGTAGTTAATAACCGCTAATTAATAGTAAATATTTTTTGATTTTGATTGTCGGTTTTTAAAACAACATAAGAACTTATTTTAGAAATATAACGAATTATTTGGATACGAACCTCTTATTCTTCGGTCCTTGATTTACGACATCCTTTGTTCTGATTTTACATCAGCACAGCTCCTGAAACTACATCGCAGGTCATCTAGCTTATTGGCTCCCAGAGGATACATGAAATTAAAACAAAACCATTACAAGTTTAGTTTTATTACTAAACAGCATACGTTTTAATTAGCATTAACGATGTCGTGGCCAAGACTAGAACTGACTTAATTTCAAAAAACATTATATATAATTATCAAATATTATAAATTAAAAATATACTAGAAAGATTAAGTTTACTTAAAAATATTCTAAAAATATTCGGTATATATATGTTAAAAATACTAAGTTGACAAACACTAGAATATATACCATAAACAAAAACTATATTTGCACTGTACCGTGTAGCTTACGTGCCACTAATGAGAATCGAGGAGGAGGGCGCAAAAAAAATATTCTAAAAATATATGTTAAAAATATTAAGTTGACAAACACTAGAAATATATACTAGAAACAAAAACAATATTTGCACTGTGCTGTGTAGCTTACGTGCCACTTATGAGAGTCGAGGAGGAGGGCGCAGTTTTATTTGTAAACACAATGGGCATAAGTTTTAATTAGCATTAACGATGACGTGGCCAAGAATAGAACTGACTTAATATCAAATGGACCACGTCATCAATTCATGAATACCGTCTCTGGGACGTAGATTTCCTACGAATTGGAATTTTATATCAAATACGATATTGTCAATATTTTTACGAAGTAAATTTTATGTTCACCTTAGCATCATTGGTCATGTATATCTATTAGCAATTATTTTAAATTTCATTTTGCTAGTTAATTACCGCTAATTAATATGAAATATTTTTGATTTTGATTGTCGATTATCAAAACAATATAAGAACTTATTTTAAAAATATAACGAATTATTTAGATACGAACCTTTTATTCCTTGGTCCTTGATTACCGACATCATTTGTGCTAATTTTACATCCGCGCAGCTCCTGAAACTACATCGCAGGTCATCTAGCTTATTGGCTCCCAGAGGGTACATGTAATTGAAAGAAAACCATTAGAAGTTTAGTGTTAATTGTAAACACAATGGGCATAAGTTTTAATTAGCATTAACGATGACGTGGCCAAGAATGGAACTGACTTAATGTCAAATGGACCACGCCATCAATTTATGAATACCGTCTCTGGGACGTAGATTTCCTACGAATTGGAATTTTATATCAAATACGATATTGTCAATATTTTTATGAAGTAAATTTTGTGTACACCTTAGCATATATAGTCATGTATATCTATTAGCAATTGTTTTAAATTTCATTTTGCTAGTTAATTACCGCTAATTAATATGAAATATTTTTGATTTTGATTGTCGATTATCAAAACAATATAAGAACTTATTTTAAAAATATAACGAATTATTTAGATACGAACCTTTTATTCCTTGGTCCTTGATTACCGACATCATTTGTGCTAATTTTACATCCGCGCAGCTCCTGAAACTACATCGCAGGTCATCTAGCTTATTGGCTCCCAGAGGGTACATGTAATTGAAACAAAACCATTAGAAGTTTAGTGTTAATTGTAAACACAATGGGCATAAGTTTTAATTAGCATTAACGATGACGTGGCCAAGAATGGAACTGACTTAATATCAAATGGACCACGTCATCAATATATGAATACCATTTCTGGTACGTAGATTTCCTATGAATTGGAATTTTATTTAAAAAATTCGGTATTGTCAATATTTTTATGAAGTAAATTTTGTGTACACCTTAGCATATATAGTCATGTATATCTATTAGCAATTGTTTTAAATATCATGTTGCTAGTTAAGTACCGCTAATTAATATTAAATATGTTTTGATTTTGATTGTCTATAATAAAAACAACATAAGAACTTATTTTAAAAATACAACGAATTATTAAGATATAAACCTCTTATTCTTTGGTCCTTGATTTATGACATCCTTTTTGCTGATTGTATATTCGGATAGCTCCTAATATTACATCGTAGGTCATCTAGCGTATTGGCTTCCAGAGGGATCTTATAATTGAAACTAAACCATTATAACTTTCACCGTAGCATATTTTGTTATGTATATCTATTAGCAATTGTTATAAATTTCATGTTGTAGTTAATAACCGCTAATTAATAGTAAATATTTTTTGATTTTGATTGTCGATTTTTAAAACAACATAAGAACTTATTTTAGAAATATAACGAATTATTTAGATTCGAACCTCTTATTCTTCGGTCCTTGATTTACGACATCCTTTGTTCTGATTTTACATCAGCGCAGCTCCTGAAACTACATCGCAGGACATCTAGCTTATTGGCTCCCAGAGGATACATGAAATTAAAACAAAACCATTACAAGTTTAGTTTTATTACTAAACAGCATACGTTTTAATTAGCATTAACGATGTCGTGGCCAAGACTAGAACTGACTTAATTTCAAAAAACATTATATATAAAATTATCAAATATTATAAATTAAAAATATTCTAGAAAGATTAAGTTTGCTTAAAAATATTCTAAAAATATTCGGTATATATATGTTAAAAATACTAAGTTGACAAACACTAGAATATATACCATAAACAAAAACTATATTTGCACTGTACCGTGTAGCTTACGTGCCGCTAATGAGAATCGAGGAGGAGGGCGCAAAAAAAATATTCTAAAAATATATGTTAAAAATATTAAGTTGACAAACACTAGAAATATATACTAGAAACAAAAACAATATTTGCACTGTGCTGTGTAGCTTACGTGCCACTTATGAGAGTCGAGGAGGAGGGCGCAGTTTTATTTGTAAACACAATGGGCATAAGTTTTAATTAGCATTAACGATGACGTGGCCAAGAATAGAACTGACTTAATATCAAATGGACCACGTCATCAATTCATGAATACCGTCTCTGGGACGTAGATTTCCTACGAATTGGAATTTTATATCAAATACGATATTGTCAATATTTTTACGAAGTAAATTTTATGTTCACCTTAGCATCATTGGTCATGTATATCTATTAGCAATTATTTTAAATTTCATTTTGCTAGTTAATTACCGCTAATTAATATGAAATATTTTTGATTTTGATTGTCGATTATCAAAACAATATAAGAACTTATTTTAAAAATATAACGAATTATTTAGATACGAACCTTTTATTCCTTGGTCCTTGATTACCGACATCATTTGTGCTAATTTTACATCCGCGCAGCTCCTGAAACTACATCGCAGGTCATCTAGCTTATTGGCTCCCAGAGGGTACATGTAATTGAAAGAAAACCATTAGAAGTTTAGTGTTAATTGTAAACACAATGGGCATAAGTTTTAATTAGCATTAACGATGACGTGGCCAAGAATGGAACTGACTTAATGTCAAATGGACCACGCCATCAATTTATGAATACCGTCTCTGGGACGTAGATTTCCTACGAATTGGAATTTTATATCAAATACGATATTGTCAATATTTTTATGAAGTAAATTTTGTGTACACCTTAGCATATATAGTCATGTATATCTATTAGCAATTGTTTTAAATTTCATTTTGCTAGTTAATTACCGCTAATTAATATGAAATATTTTTGATTTTGATTGTCGATTATCAAAACAATATAAGAACTTATTTTAAAAATATAACGAATTATTTAGATACGAACCTTTTATTCCTTGGTCCTTGATTACCGACATCATTTGTGCTAATTTTACATCCGCGCAGCTCCTGAAACTACATCGCAGGTCATCTAGCTTATTGGCTCCCAGAGGGTACATGTAATTGAAACAAAACCATTAGAAGTTTAGTGTTAATTGTAAACACAATGGGCATAAGTTTTAATTAGCATTAACGATGACGTGGCCAAGAATGGAACTGACTTAATATCAAATGGACCACGTCATCAATATATGAATACCATTTCTGGTACGTAGATTTCCTATGAATTGGAATTTTATTTAAAAAATTCGGTATTGTCAATATTTTTATGAAGTAAATTTTGTGTACACCTTAGCATATATAGTCATGTATATCTATTAGCAATTGTTTTAAATATCATGTTGCTAGTTAAGTACCGCTAATTAATATTAAATATGTTTTGATTTTGATTGTCTATAATCAAAACAACATAAGAACTTATTTTAAAAATACAACGAATTATTAAGATATAAACCTCTTATTCTTTGGTCCTTGATTTATGACATCCTTTTTGCTGATTGTATATTCGGATAGCTCCTAATATTACATCGTAGGTCATCTAGCGTATTGGCTTCCAGAGGGATCTTATAATTGAAACTAAACCATTATAACTTTCACCGTAGCATATTTTGTTATGTATATCTATTAGCAATTGTTATAAATTTCATGTTGTTGTTAATAACCGCTAATTAATAGTAAATATTTTTTGATTTTGATTGTCGATTTTTAAAACAACATAAGAACTTATTTTAGAAATATAACGAATTATTTAGATTCGAACCTCTTATTCTTCGGTCCTTGATTTACGACATCCTTTGTTCTGATTTTACATCAGCGCAGCTCCTGAAACTACATCGCAGGACATCTAGCTTTTTGGCTCCCAGAGGGTACATGAAATAAAAACAAAACCATTACAAGTTTAGTGTTATTTGTAAACACAATAAGCATAAGTTTTAGTTAGCATTAACGATGACGTGGCCAAGAATGAAACTGACTTAATATCAAATGGACCACGTCATCAATATATGAATACCATTTCTGGTACGTAGATTTCCTATGAATTGGAATTTTATTTAAAAAATTCGGTATTGTCAATATTTTTATGAAGTAAATTTTGTGTTCACCTTAGCTTCTTTAGTCATGTATTAGCAAGTGTTTCAAATTTCATGTTGCTAGTTAAGTACCGCTAATTAATATTAAATATGTTTTGATTTTGATTGTCTATAATCAAAACAACATAAGAACTTATTTTAAAAATACAACGAATTATTAAGATATAAACCTCTTATTCTTTGGTCCTTGATTTATGACATCCTTTTCGCTGATTGTATATTCGGATAGCTCCTAATATTACATCGTAGGTCATCTAGCGTATTGGCTTCCAGAGGGATCTTATAATTGAAACTAAACCATTATAACTCTCACCGTAGCATATTTTGTTATGTATATCTATTAGCAATTGTTATAAATTTCATGTTGTAGTTAATAACCGCTAATTAATAGTAAATATTTTTTGATTTTGATTGTCGGTTTTTAAAACAACATAAGAACTTATTTTAGAAATATAACGAATTATTTAGATTCGAACCTCTTATTCTTCGGTCCTTGATTTACGACATCCTTTGTTCTGATTTTACATCAGCGCAGCTCCTGAAACTACATCGCAGGACATCTAGCTTATTGGCTCCCAGAGGATACATGAAATTAAAACAAAACCATTACAAGTTTAGTTTTATTACTAAACAGCATACGTTTTAATTAGCATTAACGATGTCGTGGCCAAGACTAGAACTGACTTAATTTCAAAAAACATTATATATAATTATCAAATATTATAAATTAAAAATATACTAGAAAGATTAAGTTTACTTAAAAATATTCTAAAAATATTCGGTATATATATGTTAAAAATACTAAGTTGACAAACACTAGAATATATACCATAAACAAAAACTATATTTGCACTGTACCGTGTAGCTTACGTGCCACTAATGAGAATCGAGGAGGAGGGCGCAAAAAAAATATTCTAAAAATATATGTTAAAAATATTAAGTTGACAAACACTAGAAATATATACTAGAAACAAAAACAATATTTGCACTGTGCTGTGTAGCTTACGTGCCACTTATGAGAGTCGAGGAGGAGGGCGCAGTTTTATTTGTAAACACAATGGGCATAAGTTTTAATTAGCATTAACGATGACGTGGCCAAGAATAGAACTGACTTAATATCAAATGGACCACGTCATCAATTCATGAATACCGTCTCTGGGACGTAGATTTCCTACGAATTGGAATTTTATATCAAATACGATATTGTCAATATTTTTACGAAGTAAATTTTATGTTCACCTTAGCATCATTGGTCATGTATATCTATTAGCAATTATTTTAAATTTCATTTTGCTAGTTAATTACCGCTAATTAATATGAAATATTTTTGATTTTGATTGTCGATTATCAAAACAATATAAGAACTTATTTTAAAAATATAACGAATTATTTAGATACGAACCTTTTATTCCTTGGTCCTTGATTACCGACATCATTTGTGCTAATTTTACATCCGCGCAGCTCCTGAAACTACATCGCAGGTCATCTAGCTTATTGGCTCCCAGAGGGTACATGTAATTGAAAGAAAACCATTAGAAGTTTAGTGTTAATTGTAAACACAATGGGCATAAGTTTTAATTAGCATTAACGATGACGTGGCCAAGAATAGAACTGACTTAATATCAAATGGACCACGTCATCAATATATGAATACCATTTCTGGTACGTAGATTTCCTATGAATTGGAATTTTATTTAAAAAATTCGGTATTGTCAATATTTTTATGAAGTAAATTTTGTGTACACCTTAGCATATATAGTCATGTATATCTATTAGCAATTGTTTTAAATATCATGTTGCTAGTTAAGTACCGCTAATTAATATTAAATATGTTTTGATTTTGATTGTCTATAATAAAAACAACATAAGAACTTATTTTAAAAATACAACGAATTATTAAGATATAAACCTCTTATTCTTTGGTCCTTGATTTATGACATCCTTTTCGCTGATTGTATATTCGGATAGCTCCTAATATTACATCGTAGGTCATCTACCGTATTGGCTTCCAGAGGGATCTTATAATTGAAACTAAACCATTATAACTTTCACCGTAGCATATTTTGTTATGTATATCTATTAGCAATTGTTATAAATTTCATGTTGTAGTTAATAACCGCTAATTAATAGTAAATATTTTTTGATTTTGATTGTCGATTTTTAAAACAACATAAGAACTTATTTTAGAAATATAACGAATTATTTAGATTCGAACCTCTTATTCTTCGGTCCTTGATTTACGACATCCTTTGTTCTGATTTTACATCAGCGCAGCTCCTGAAACTACATCGCAGGACATCTAGCTTATTGGCTCCCAGAGGATACATGAAATTAAAACAAAACCATTACAAGTTTAGTTTTATTACTAAACAGCATACGTTTTAATTAGCATTAACGATGTCGTGGCCAAGACTAGAACTGACTTAATTTCAAAAAACATTATATATAAAATTATCAAATATTATAAATTAAAAATATTCTAGAAAGATTAAGTTTGCTTAAAAATATTCTAAAAATATTCGGTATATATATGTTAAAAATACTAAGTTGACAAACACTAGAATATATACCATAAACAAAAACTATATTTGCACTGTACCGTGTAGCTTACGTGCCACTAATGAGAATCGAGGAGGAGGGCGCAAAAAAAATATTCTAAAAATATATGTTAAAAATATTAAGTTGACAAACACTAGAAATATATACTAGAAACAAAAACAATATTTGCACTGTGCTGTGTAGCTTACGTGCCACTTATGAGAGTCGAGGAGGAGGGCGCAGTTTTATTTGTAAACACAATGGGCATAAGTTTTAATTAGCATTAACGATGACGTGGCCAAGAATAGAACTGACTTAATATCAAATGGACCACGTCATCAATTCATGAATACCGTCTCTGGGACGTAGATTTCCTACGAATTGGAATTTTATATCAAATACGATATTGTCAATATTTTTACGAAGTAAATTTTATGTTCACCTTAGCATCATTGGTCATGTATATCTATTAGCAATTATTTTAAATTTCATTTTGCTAGTTAATTACCGCTAATTAATATGAAATATTTTTGATTTTGATTGTCGATTATCAAAACAATATAAGAACTTATTTTAAAAATATAACGAATTATTTAGATACGAACCTTTTATTCCTTGGTCCTTGATTACCGACATCATTTGTGCTAATTTTACATCCGCGCAGCTCCTGAAACTACATCGCAGGTCATCTAGCTTATTGGCTCCCAGAGGGTACATGTAATTGAAAGAAAACCATTAGAAGTTTAGTGTTAATTGTAAACACAATGGGCATAAGTTTTAATTAGCATTAACGATGACGTGGCCAAGAATGGAACTGACTTAATATCAAATGGACCACGTCATCAATATATGAATACCATTTCTGATACGTAGATTTCCTATGAATTGGAATTTTATTTAAAAAATTCGGTATTGTCAATATTTTTATGAAGTAAATTTTGTGTACACCTTAGCATATATAGTCATGTATATCTATTAGCAATTGTTTTAAATATCATGTTGCTAGTTAAGTACCGCTAATTAATATTAAATATGTTTTGATTTTGATTGTCTATAATAAAAACAACATAAGAACTTATTTTAAAAATACAACGAATTATTAAGATATAAACCTCTTATTCTTTGGTCCTTGATTTATGACATCCTTTTCGCTGATTGTATATTCGGATAGCTCCTAATATTACATCGTAGGTCATCTACCGTATTGGCTTCCAGAGGGATCTTATAATTGAAACTAAACCATTATAACTTTCACCGTAGCATATTTTGTTATGTATATCTATTAGCAATTGTTATAAATTTCATGTTGTAGTTAATAACCGCTAATTAATAGTAAATATTTTTTGATTTTGATTGTCGATTTTTAAAACAACATAAGAACTTATTTTAGAAATATAACGAATTATTTAGATTCGAACCTCTTATTCTTCGGTCCTTGATTTACGACATCCTTTGTTCTGATTTTACATCAGCGCAGCTCCTGAAACTACATCGCAGGACATCTAGCTTATTGGCTCCCAGAGGATACATGAAATTAAAACAAAACCATTACAAGTTTAGTTTTATTACTAAACAGCATACGTTTTAATTAGCATTAACGATGTCGTGGCCAAGACTAGAACTGACTTAATTTCAAAAAACATTATATATAAAATTATCAAATATTATAAATTAAAAATATTCTAGAAAGATTAAGTTTGCTTAAAAATATTCTAAAAATATTCGGTATATATATGTTAAAAATACTAAGTTGACAAACACTAGAATATATACCATAAACAAAAACTATATTTGCACTGTACCGTGTAGCTTACGTGCCACTAATGAGAATCGAGGAGGAGGGCGCAAAAAAAATATTCTAAAAATATATGTTAAAAATATTAAGTTGACAAACACTAGAAATATATACTAGAAACAAAAACTATATTTGCAATGTGCTGTGTAGCTTACGTGCCACAAATGAGAATCGAGGAGGAGGGCGCAGTTTTATTTGTAAACACAATGGGCATAAGTTTTAATTAGCATTAACGATGACGTGGCCAAGAATAGAACTGACTTAATATCAAATGGACCACGTCATCAATTCATGAATACCGTCTCTGGGACGTAGATTTCCTACGAATTGGAATTTTATATCAAATACGATATTGTCAATATTTTTACGAAGTAAATTTTATGTTCACCTTAGCATCATTGGTCATGTATATCTATTAGCAATTATTTTAAATTTCATTTTGCTAGTTAATTACCGCTAATTAATATGAAATATTTTTGATTTTGATTGTCGATTATCAAAACAATATAAGAACTTATTTTAAAAATATAACGAATTATTTAGATACGAACCTTTTATTCCTTGGTCCTTGATTACCGACATCATTTGTGCTAATTTTACATCCGCGCAGCTCCTGAAACTACATCGCAGGTCATCTAGCTTATTGGCTCCCAGAGGGTACATGTAATTGAAAGAAAACCATTAGAAGTTTAGTGTTAATTGTAAACACAATGGGCATAAGTTTTAATTAGCATTAACGATGACGTGGCCAAGAATGGAACTGACTTAATGTCAAATGGACCACGCCATCAATTTATGAATACCGTCTCTGGGACGTAGATTTCCTACGAATTGGAATTTTATATCAAATACGATATTGTCAATATTTTTATGAAGTAAATTTTGTGTACACCTTAGCATATATAGTCATGTATATCTATTAGCAATTGTTTTAAATTTCATTTTGCTAGTTAATTACCGCTAATTAATATGAAATATTTTTGATTTTGATTGTCGATTATCAAAACAATATAAGAACTTATTTTAAAAATATAACGAATTATTTAGATACGAACCTTTTATTCCTTGGTCCTTGATTACCGACATCATTTGTGCTAATTTTACATCCGCGCAGCTCCTGAAACTACATCGCAGGTCATCTAGCTTATTGGCTCCCAGAGGATACATGAAATTAAAACAAAACCATTACAAGTTTAGTTTTATTACTAAACAGCATACGTTTTAATTAGCATTAACGATGTCGTGGCCAAGACTAGAACTGACTTAATTTCAAATAACATTATATATAAAATTATCAAATATTATAAATTAGAAATATACTAGAAAGATTAAGTATACTTAAAAATATTCTAAAAATATTCGGTATATATATGTTAAAAATACTAAGTTGACAAACACTAGAATATATACCATAAACAAAAACTATATTTGCACTGTACCGTGTAGCTTACGTGCCACTAATGAGAATCGAGGAGGAGGGCGCAAAAAAAATATTCTAAAAATATATGTTAAAAATATTAAGTTGACAAACACTAGAAATATATACTAGAAACAAAAACAATATTTGCACTGTGCTGTGTAGCTTACGTGCCACTAATGAGAGTCGAGGAGGAGGGCGCAGTTTTATTTGTAAACACAATGGGCATAAGTTTTAATTAGCATTAACGATGACGTGGCCAAGAATAGAACTGACTTAATATCAAATGGACCACGTCATCAATTCATGAATACCGTCTCTGGGACGTAGATTTCCTACGAATTGGAATTTTATATCAAATACGATATTGTCAATATTTTTACGAAGTAAATTTTATGTTCACCTTAGCATCATTGGTCATGTATATCTATTAGCAATTATTTTAAATTTCATTTTGCTAGTTAATTACCGCTAATTAATATGAAATATTTTTGATTTTGATTGTCGATTATCAAAACAATATAAGAACTTATTTTAAAAATATAACGAATTATTTAGATACGAACCTTTTATTCCTTGGTCCTTGATTACCGACATCATTTGTGCTAATTTTACATCCGCGCAGCTCCTGAAACTACATCGCAGGTCATCTAGCTTATTGGCTCCCAGAGGGTACATGTAATTGAAAGAAAACCATTAGAAGTTTAGTGTTAATTGTAAACACAATGGGCATAAGTTTTAATTAGCATTAACGATGACGTGGCCAAGAATGGAACTGACTTAATGTCAAATGGACCACGCCATCAATTTATGAATACCGTCTCTGGGACGTAGATTTCCTACGAATTGGAATTTTATATCAAATACGATATTGTCAATATTTTTATGAAGTAAATTTTGTGTACACCTTAGCATATATAGTCATGTATATCTATTAGCAATTGTTTTAAATTTCATTTGCTAGTTAATTACCGCTAATTAATATGAAATATTTTTGATTTTGATTGTCGATTATCAAAACAATATAAGAACTTATTTTAAAAATATAACGAATTATTTAGATACGAACCTTTTATTCCTTGGTCCTTGATTACCGACATCATTTGTGCTAATTTTACATCCGCGCAGCTCCTGAAACTACATCGCAGGTCATCTAGCTTATTGGCTCCCAGAGGGTACATGTAATTGAAACAAAACCATTAGAAGTTTAGTGTTAATTGTAAACACAATGGGCATAAGTTTTAATTAGCATTAACGATGACGTGGCCAAGAATGGAACTGACTTAATATCAAATGGACCACGTCATCAATATATGAATACCATTTCTGGTACGTAGATTTCCTATGAATTGGAATTTTATTTAAAAAATTCGGTATTGTCAATATTTTTATGAAGTAAATTTTGTGTACACCTTAGCATATATAGTCATGTATATCTATTAGCAATTGTTTTAAATATCATGTTGCTAGTTAAGTACCGCTAATTAATATTAAATATGTTTTGATTTTGATTGTCTATAATCAAAACAACATAAGAACTTATTTTAAAAATACAACGAATTATTAAGATATAAACCTCTTATTCTTTGGTCCTTGATTTATGACATCCTTTTCGCTGATTGTATATTCGGATAGCTCCTAATATTACATCGTAGGTCATCTAGCGTATTGGCTTCCAGAGGGATCTTATAATTGAAACTAAACCATTATAACTTTCACCGTAGCATATTTTGTTATGTATATCTATTAGCAATTGTTATAAATTTCATGTTGTAGTTAATAACCGCTAATTAATAGTAAATATTTTTTGATTTTGATTGTCGATTTTTAAAACAACATAAGAACTTATTTTAGAAATATAACGAATTATTTAGATTCGAACCTCTTATTCTTCGGTCCTTGATTTACGACATCCTTTGTTCTGATTTTACATCAGCGCAGCTCCTGAAACTACATCGCAGGACATCTAGCTTATTGGCTCCCAGAGGATACATGAAATTAAAACAAAACCATTACAAGTTTAGTTTTATTACTAAACAGCATACGTTTTAATTAGCATTAACGATGTCGTGGCCAAGACTAGAACTGACTTAATTTCAAAAAACATTATATATAAAATTATCAAATATTATAAAATAAAAATATACCTGAAAGATTAAGTTTGCTTAAAAATATTCTAAAAATATTCGGTATATATATGTTAAAAATACTAAGTTGACAAACACTAGAATATATACCATAAACAAAAACTATATTTGCACTGTACCGTGTAGCTTACGTGCCACTAATGAGAATCGAGGAGGAGGACGCAAAAAAAATATTCTAAAAATTCGGTAAATATATGTTAAAAATATTAAGTTGACAAACACTAGAAATATATACTAGAAACAAAAACTATATTTGCAATGTGCTGTGTAGCTTACGTGCCACAAATGAGAATCGAGGAGGAGGGTGCAGTTTTATTTGTAAACACAATGGGCATAAGTTTTAATTAGCATTAACGATGACGTGGCCAAGAATAGAACTGACTTAATATCAAATGGACCACGTCATCAATTCATGAATACCGTCTCTGGGACGTAGATTTCCTACGAATTGGAATTTTATATCAAATACGATATTGTCAATATTTTTACGAAGTAAATTTTATGTTCACCTTAGCATCATTGGTGATGTATATCTATTAGCAATTATTTTAAATTTCATTTTGCTAGTTAATTACCGCTAATTAATATGAAATATTTTTGATTTTTTTTCAGTCACCGACTATCTCTCTTCGAGTGCGGACGTCTGTGTCTTTCCAATTGTGTGAGCTTTGCTTATCGCGTAATTACCATCGCCGTTACATTGATATTTATCATCTTATCTTCTTGATCTTTTATCAACGCGTACGTGCAAATCAAAAACATTCAATATCCATAAATTTATTAACCATGGCCCCCGGGCCACTCAATTTGGGGGATAATCGCTTTGCCAGTCTCAGCGTTAGCCCCAAAGCTAAGAAAAAAAGACCCTTTCAAAAATTACAAGTTGATTTCCCAGACCTCCCTGAAACGCAGTGCAAAAATCCGAGATATTTAGTGGTCTCATCAAAAAACTCTCCGAAAACCATATCCGACTACAACTGCTTTGCTGTCCATAGAGCCCTTAAGTATATCAGCAAAGACATCACATCCATCTCTAATCTTCGGGATGGTAACCTTCTCTTGCTGGTTAACTCCAGGGAAATTAGTGACAAATTTATCAAAGTGACTTCTTTACCTGGCTTATGCGATATCGAGTGCAAGCTCCACAACACTCTTAACTTTGTCAAAGGCACCATTTACGCTCCCTGTCTTATTAACATTCCAGAAAACGAAATTGTTGAGGAACTAAAATCACATAATGTACACAGCGTATTTAAATTTACCAAAATGATCGACGGCACCCCCAAACCTTTTGGAAAAGTTCTCGTAACGTTCGACCGTTTCACTCTTCCCAGTAAACTAACGGTTTCCTGGCACACAGTTAAGGTGTCAGAATATATACCCAACCCGATGAGATGTAAGTCTTGTCAATTATTAGGCCACACATCAAAGCACTGCAAAAACCCACCTGCCTGTGTATCATGCAATCTCGCTCCCCACCTTCCCGTGCCATGCACTCGCATTTTCTGTGCAAACTGCACCGGCCAACATCCAGCCTCCTCACCCGAATGCCCACAATACCAAACACAAAAACAACTGCTCCACATCAAAACAAGCAAAAAATGCAGTTTCCATGAAGCTCGCACTATACTAAAACAACAACAAAACACAACAAATAACCCCACGCTTACCTACTCGACCGTCGCAAACCAAAGCACAGCATCCGTGATGCTTGTCAAAAAATCCCGAAACCCTAACACGATTACAAACACCGACTTGCCCACCAGCTCGACAAAAGTACCAGCTCCGCTCTCACCAACGTATCCCACTTCTCGGACGAACTCTTTGAATCTCGAAGAGAATCTTACTTCCTCCCCAAGCACCTCTGACAAAACTGATTTCTTTTATCTAAAAAAAACATGCATCGAACGATCTCGCTCCCTTAGGGCGGAAGCAAACGCTCTATTAGGACAAACCTACAACGACGACAACAATACGTTAATGACCTCAAGATCCAACTCAAACGAATCAATTGCTTCACAAACCTCAAATCTACAAACAAAAATCAACACAACAGACTCAGACACTATGGACGATCCCGATTCCTAGTCCTGATCCTCTCACCCTTACCTTCATATACACACACCACAAATTAATAACAGTCCAACAAAAAACAATAAATAAAAAAAAAAAAAATTTTAATCATGACAATTACTATATTACAATGGAACATCCACGGCATTTTTAATAATTACAACGAACTGACACTACTCATAAAAGACCATGCACCCGATATTGTATTTTTGCAGGAAACCAACCTTCCATGTAATTCTACAAATTTTATTTGCCCCAAAGAATATAGTGGTTACTTCCACAATTTTTCTTATAACACCTCAGCCAAACAAGGCATTGGTGTTCTTATTAAAAGGAATGTCCCACATACATACCGTAACATTAACTCCAGCATACTCTGCTCCGCACTGCAGCTTAATTTTGAACAGGTCATTAATATTGTTAATGCGTACATCCCACCAAGTCAAATTTTTTCATCTTCTGACATATCAGAAATTCTTCAAAATCTTAACGGATCCACAATACTCCTGGGTGATCTTAACTCATGGAGTCCTTTATGGGGTTCACCTCGCACAAATACAAGGGGTAAAAAAATTGAAACCGTAATTCTTGAAAACAGCCTAATTGTTCTTAACGACGGTTCCCCGACTCACCTTTCAACTCACAATACGTTCACCCACATTGATATCTCACTGATATCTCCACAGATAGCCCATATGTGCAGCTGGTCTATATCAGATAATCTCCATGGAAGTGACCACTTTCCCATAACCATCCACATAAACACACCTACCCGTCCCGATAACACTTTACCCCTGCCTAAATACAAGACAGACCAAGCGAACTGGAAACGCTTTAACGAAAGTTGCGAAAAATCAGCAGCATATTGGACGGTCGGTTGCCTAAATCAGCAAGTCGCACAAATGACGAAAGTCATACGTTCAGCTGCAAACTATAGCATTCCCCAAACGAAAAGGGTGATCCACAAAGCCAAGGTGCCATGGTGGAACGCTAACCTTCAACAGCTTAGGGACCAAAAGCAACGCTTGTTCTCGTCCTACAAAGCCAATACGAATGATACAAACCTTATCCGATACAAAAAAGCAAACGCGCTTTTCAAAAAAGCTGTACTTTCGGCCAAGCGTAACTCCCTTGAAAAATTTACTTCCAAAATCTCCCCAGTATCCTCCACAAAAAAGGTCTGGTCAGATATAAAACGCCTAGCCGGCATTTCTCCCACTCCGTTCAAATATATCAAATCCAACTCGGGTACTCTAACTGGATCACTTGATATCGCCGAAAAGTTTGCCTTATCTTGGTCTAAATACTCTTCTGACCAAAATTTTTCAGCAGAATATATACGAGTAAAAAATCGGTATCTTTTAGAGCCCTATGCCATCGACTCACTTTCCCCCTCGGCTACATCCTTAGATTCCAATTTCACATTGCTCGAAATAGAAAATTCAGTAGCAAAAGCAAAAGGGAAAAGCCCTGGGGCTGACAGAGTATCATACCCTATGCTCAAAAACCTACTCCCCACCTAAAAACAAAACTTTTAGACATTTTTAATCAAATATTAACCACTGGAAAATACCCACATACATGGAGATCGGCTATCATTATCCCTATATCAAAACCTAACAAACCCCCTTCCGATATTAACAGCTACCGTCCAATCTCTCTGTTATCCTGTCTGGGAAAAACACTAGAAAAAATAATAGCACAAAGACTTACCTGGTTCATTAAACGCCACAACCTAATTTCCCATAATCAAGTTGCCTTTAAAAGTAATCATAGCACGATGGACGCGTTATTGCGTATCCAACACTTCGCGTCGAACGCTCTTTCGACCAAAAATCACGTCTCTATCTTGGCGACGGATTTTGAAAGAGCCTTCGATCGCGTGGGGATTCACGCCGTACTTTGCAGACTCGAGCGCTGGGGCATTGGTCCTAGGCTTTATAACCTTATTAAAGCCTTCATGACCAATCGGTCCTTCAGGGTTCGAATAAACAATGTCACATCGAACTCCCACATTTTACACAATGCAATCCCGCAGGGTTCGCCACTTTCGGTGGTTTTATTTATGATAGCTATTGAAGACATAAATGACATTGTAACTCGGCATAAAGATATTTACATCTCACTATACGCAGACGACGCAATAATCTTTACTAAAATAAAAAATATTAACACAGTTAGAGAAAAATTCTTAGAAATATTGCAAGAAATTAACTCGTGGGGAGCAACCTCTGGGGCCTCTCTTGCCATTGAAAAATGCCAAACTTTACATATCTGTCGGAAACAACGTTGCAACCTTTCCGACATTGTCTTTAACAGCCGCACAATAAAAGATGTAAATTTTTTAAAATCTTGGGGATAACCTTCGACTCCAAACTACTTTTTAAACAGCACTGTCAGACTCTAAGAAAACAACTGGAAACTAGATTTAACATTATTAAATTTCTATCATCTAAATATTCTTACATACATATTAAGACTCTCATAGATATTACGCGCGCTTTAATGCTATCTAAAATTGACTACGGACTGCCAATCTTCGGTTGGTGTGCTAAATCACACTTAAAAAAGCTACAAGTCCCATATCACGGAGCGGTCCGTCGCGCCATTCACGCATTTCCCACATCTCCAGTAGCGTGCACATTGGCAGAATCGGGTCTCCCGAGTATCCAATCACGCGTAGAAGAAACTACATTGATGCTTATCCCGAAGCTGTACACCACGTCAAACTGCCTGCTAACCAAAGACTTCGGAGCCATATTTAAACAAAAACGGAAATTCAAGTGCATATCCACCCTAAGACGTTGCGCCAACTACATCAAGCTACTTGACCTTCCCCTGCCTAAGCCCAGGAGGCCCTTCAAATCGCCAGCACTTTGGGGTTCCAAACAGCCTAACATAAACCTTCAAATATACAATGCTGCCAAAAAGGATACAGGTCGCCTAGAATACCAAAAACGTTTTATGAGCGCACAAGAAGATCTTGGTGTGAAAAACTGGATCTACACCGATGGTTCTAAAGTCACCGGCGCAACCACTTTTGCGGTTGTTGACTCTAACCGTAAAATAATTGCAGGAGGTAGGCTTCCGTCCTACAACTCCATATTTACAGCCGAAGCTTTCGCCATTCTCAAAGCATGCCAATTCGCTTCCAAAAACGCTGGAAAATCTGTTATCTGCACAGACAGCCTCTCCTCTCTTTCCGCTATACGCAACTGGAACCATAATGACCCCACAACACAAGAAGTTAGGCACATTCTAAGTTCTCACCCAAAAAAAATCACCTTACTCTGGGTTCCCAGTCATCAAGGTATTCATGGGAATGAACTTGCTGACAAAGCCGCCCAAGAGATGAGGCTTACACCATCAATCCTGTTCACTCCGTTTAACTCCAAGGACCTAAAAAGTCGAATCAAGTTATACCTCAAAGAAAAGAAACTCTCCGAATGGGCACTCTTCATGCACAGGTACCAGTCTATCAATCCGAATTGCATCATGTTCAAGCCACCAACGAACGTACATAAACGGGAATGCGCGACCTTTATCCGTCTACGCATCGGGCACACCCAATCCACACATCAACACTTACTGATGAGATCGGCGCGACCAACATGCCAACTATGCGGGGACGAGCTCACCGTTGACCATATTCTCAACGCCTGCAGTCAATTGCACTCAATTAGATCTCACTTATTTGGTACACATAGTCTCTCGAATTGTTTAAGTATCCCATCCTGTGAAAATATCTCAAAAATTTACAAATTTGTCCAAAAAGCTAAGTTTATTATATAAAGCAATTAACCCATAAGTCTCGAGTCGAAGGCCCCCGTAGCTAGTACTCATTAAATTTAATTAGGTTTAGTATTGTATACTATATTTAATTTTGTTAAATAAATAAATAAATAAATTTTTGATTTTGATTGTCGATTATCAAAACAATATAAGAACTTATTTTAAAAATATAACGAATTATTTAGATACGAACCTTTTATTCCTTGGTCCTTGATTACCGACATCATTTGTGCTAATTTTACATCCGCGCAGCTCCTGAAACTACATCGCAGGTCATCTAGCTTATTGGCTCCCAGAGGGTACATGTAATTGAAAGAAAACCATTAGAAGTTTAGTGTTAATTGTAAACACAATGGGCATAAGTTTTAATTAGCATTAACGATGACGTGGCCAAGAATGGAACTGACTTAATGTCAAATGGACCACGCCATCAATTTATGAATACCGTCTCTGGGACGTAGATTTCCTACGAATTGGAATTTTATATCAAATACGATATTGTCAATATTTTTATGAAGTAAATTTTGTGTACACCTTAGCATATATAGTCATGTATATCTATTAGCAATTGTTTTAAATTTCATTTTGCTAGTTAATTACAGCTAATTAATATGAAATATTTTTGATTTTGATTGTCGATTATCAAAACAATATAAGAACTTATTTTAAAAATATAACGAATTATTTAGATACGAACCTTTTATTCCTTGGTCCTTGATTACCGACATCATTTGTGCTAATTTTACATCCGCGCAGCTCCTGAAACTATATCGCAGGTCATCTAGCTTATTGGCTCCCAGAGGGTACATGTAATTAAAACAAAACAATTACAAGTTCAGTGTTATTTGTAAACACAATGGGCATAAGTTTAAATTAGCATTAAGTATGACGTGGCCAAGAACAGAACTGACTTAATATCAAATGGATTACGTCATATATATATGAATACCTTCTCTGGGACGTAGATTTCCTACGAATTGGAATTTTATATTAAATTCGATATTGTCAATATTTTTATGAAGTAAATTTTGTGTTCACCTTAGCATATTTAGTCATGTATATCTATTAGCAATTGTTTTAAATTTCATATTGCTAGTTAATTACCGCTCATTAATATTAAATATTTTTTGATTTTGATTGTCGATTATCAAAACAACATAAGAACTTATTTTAAAAATATATATTGAATTATTTAGATACAAACCTCTTATTCTATGGTCCTTGATTTATGACATCCTTTTCGCTGATTGTACATTCGCATAGCTCCTAAAATTAAGTCGTAGGTCATCTAGCGAATTGGCTTCCAGAGGGAACTTATAATTGAAACTAAACAATTATAACTTTCACAATAGCTTATTTTGTTATGTATATCTATTAGCAATTGTTATAAATTTCATGTTGTAATTAATAACCGCTAATTAATATTAAATATTTTTTGATTTAATTGCCTATTATCAAAACAACAAGTACTTACTTATTTTAAAAATATAACGAATTATTTAGATACGAACCTCTTATTCTTTGGTCCTTAAGTTATGACATCCTTTGTGCTAATTTTACATCCGCGCAGCTCCTGAAACTACTTCCCTGGTCATCTAGCTTATTGGCTCCCAGAGGGTACATGTAATTAAAAAAAAACATTACAAGTTTAGTTTTATTTGTAAACACAATGGGCATAAGTTTTAATTAGCATTAACGATGACGTGGCCAAGAATAGAACTGACTTAATATCAAATGGACCACGACGTAGATTTCCTACGAATAGGAATTTTCTGTTAAATTCGATATTGTTAATATTTTTATGAAGCACATTTTGTGTAGATCTTAGCATGTTTAATCATGTATATATATTAGCAATTGTTTTAAATTTCATGTTGCTAGTTAATTACCGCTAATTAATATTAAATATTTTTTGATTTTGATTGTCTATATAAGTCTATATCAAAACAACATAAGAACTTATTTTAAAAATATAACGAATTATTTTTATATATAAACCTCTTATTCTTTGGTCCTTGATTTACGACATCCTTTGTTCTGATTTTACATAAGCGCAGCTCCTGAAACTATATCGCAGGTCATCTAGCTTATTGGCTCCCAGAGGATACATGAAATTAAAACAAAACCATTACAAGTTTAGTTTTATTACTAAACAGCATACGTTTTAATTATCATTAACGATGTCGTGGCCAAGACTAGAACTGACTTAATTTCAAAAAACATTATATATAAAATTATCAAATATTATAAATTAAAAATATACTTGAAAGATTAAGTTTACTTTAAAATATTCTAAAAATATTCGGTAAATATATGTTAAAAATATTAATTTGACAAACACTAGATATATATACTAAGAACAAAGTCTATATTTGCACTGTGCTGTGTAGCTTACGTGCCACTAATGTGAATCGAGGAGGAGGGCGCAAAATTTTTACTTGCAAAATTTTCCATTTGCTTAGTTTAATTTCTAATTTAATTACTTATTCTCTCATTGTGTGTGTGTGCCATCTTCAGTTTGCAGCCTTTGGGATAATCTTTTGTCTCCCTGAAGTGTGTTTCTGTATGTGTGTGTGTGGAGCCTGCTGTTTGCATATGTGGGAGTGTAGCTTGTCATTTATATATTTTATGCCACATCGATTCCGCGAGTTCGATATTGTCAATATTTTTATGAAGTAAGTTTTGTGTACACCTTAGCATATTTAGTCATGTATATCTATTAGCAATTGTTTTCAATTTCATGTTGCTAGTTAATTACCGCTAATTAATATGAAATATTTTTGATTTTGATTGTCGATTATCAAAACAATATAAGAACTTATTTTAAAAATATGACGAATTATTTAGATACGAACCTTTTATTCCTTGGTCCTTGATTACCGACATCATTTGTGCTAATTTTACATCCGCGCAGCTCCTGAAACTACATCGCAGGTCATCTAGCTTATTGGCTCCCAGAGGGTACATGTAATTGAAAGAAAACCATTAGAAGTTTAGTGTTAATTGTAAACACAATGGGCATAAGTTTTAATTAGCATTTACGATGACGTGGCCAAGAATGGAACTGACTTAATGTCAAATGGACCACGCCATCAATTAATGAATACCGTCTCTGGGACGTAGATTTCCTACGAATTGGAATTTTATATCAAATACGATATTGTCAATATTTTTACGAAGTAAATTTTATGTTCACCTTAGCATCATTGGTGATGTATATCTATTAGCAATTATTTTAAATTTCATTTTGCTAGTTAATTACCGCTAATTAATATGAAATATTTTTGATTTTGATTGTCGATTATCAAAACAATATAAGAACTTATTTTAAAAATATAACGAATTATTTAGATACGAACCTCTTATTCTTTGGTCCTTGATTTACGACATCCTTTGTTCTGATTTTACATAAGCGCAGCTCCTGAAACGACATCGCAGGTCATCTAGCTTATTGGCTCCCAGAGGGTACATGAAATTAAAACAAAACCATTACAAGTTTAGTTTTATTAGTAAACAGCATACGTTTTAATTAGCATTAACAATGACGTGGCCAAGAATAGAACTGACTTAATATCAAATGGACCACGTCATCAATATATGAATACCATCTGTGGTACGTACATTTCCTACGAATTGGAATTTTGTGTTCAATTTGATATTGTTAATATTTTTATGAAGTAAATTTTGTGTACACCTCAGCATCGTTAGTCATGTGTATCTATTAGCATATGTTTTAAATTTCATGTTGCTAGTTAATTACCGCCGATTAATATTACATATTTTATGATTTTGATCGTCGATTATTAAAACAACATTAGAACATGTTGCTAGTTAATTACCGCTAATTAATATTAAATATTTTTTGATTTTGATCATCGATTGTTAAAACAACATAAGAACTTATTTTAAAAATATATCGAATTATTTAGATACAAACCTCTTATTCTATGGTCCTTGAATTACGACATCCTTAGTTCTGATTTTACATCCGCGCAGCTCCTGAAACTACATCGCAGGTCATCTAGCTTATTGGCTCCCAGAGGGTACATGAAATTAAAACAAAACCATTACAAGTTTAGTGTTATTTGTAAACACAATGGGCATAAGTTTTAATTAGCATTAACGATGACGTGGCCAAGAATGGAACTGACTTAATATCAAATGGACCACGTCATCAATATATGAATACCGTCTCTGGGACGTAGATTTCCTACGAATTGGAATTTTATATTACATTTGATATTGTCAATACTTTTATGAAGTAAATTTTGTGTTCACATTAGCGTCTTTAGTCATGTATATCTATTAGCAAATGTTTTAAATTTCATTTTGCTAGTTAATTACCGCTAATTAATATAAAATATTTCTTGATTTTGATTGTCTATAATCAAAACAACATAAGAACTTATTTTAAAAATATAACGAATTATTTAGATATAAACCTCTTATTCTTTGGTCCTTGATTTATGACATCCTTTTCGCTGATTGTATATTCGGATAGCTCCTAATATTACATCGTAGGTCATCTAGCGTATTGGCTTCCAGAGGGATCTTATAATTGAAACTAAACCATTATAACTTTCACAGTAGCATATTTTGTTTCCATTTGCTTAGTTTAATGTAAATTAGTAATATTTAAAAAATATTCTAAAAATATTCGGTATATATATGTTAAAAATACTAAGTTGACAAACACTAGAAATATATACCATAAACAAAAACTATATTTGCACTGTGCCGTGTAGCTTACTTGCCACTAATGAGAATCGAGGCGAAGGGCGCAAAATTTTTATTTGCAAAATTTTCCATTTGCTTAGTTTAATTTAAATTAGTAATATTTAAAAAATATTCTAAAAATATTCGGTATATATTTGTTAAAAATACTAAGTTGACAAACACTAGAAATATATACCATAAACAAAAACTATATTTGCACTGTGCCGTGTAGCTTACGTGCCACTAATGAGAATCGAGGAGGAGGGCGCAACAAAAAATATTCGATAAATATATGTTAAAAATATTAAGTTGACAAACACTAGATATATATACCATAAACAAAAACTATATTTGCACTGTGCCGTGTAGCTTACGTGCCACTAATGAGAATCGAGGAGGAGGGCGCAAAATTTGTACTTGCTAAATTTTCCATTTGCTTAGTTAAATATCTAATTTAATTACTTATTCTCTCATTGTGTGTGTGTGCCGTCTTCAGTTTGCAGCCTTTGGATAATCTTTTGTCTCCCTGAAGTGTGTGTCTGTATGTGTGTGTGTGGAGCCTGCTGTTTGCATATGTGTGAGTGTAGCTTGTCATTTATTTATTTTATGACACATCGATTCCGCGAGTTCGATATTGTCAATAAAATAAGTAAATTTTGTGTACACCTCAGCATCGTTAGTCATGTGTTATTAGCATTAGCATTTGTTTTAAATTTCATGTTGCTAGTTAATTACCGCGGATTAATATTACATATTTTATGATTTTGATCGTCGATTATTAAAAAAAACATTAGAACTTATTTTAAAAATATAACGAATTATTTAGATACGAACCTCTTATTCTTTGGTCCTTGATTTACGACATCCTTTGTTCTTTGAATTGGAATTTTATATTAAATACGATATTGTCAATATTTTTATGAAGTAAATTTTGTGTACACCTTAGCATATTTAGTCATATATATCTATTAGCAATTGTTTTGAATTTCATGTTGCTAGTTAATTACCGCTAATTAATATGAAATATTTTTTGATTTTGATTGTCGATTATCAAAACAACATAAGAACTTATTTTAAAAATATAACGAATTATTTAGTTACAAACCTCTTATTCTTTGGTCCTTGATTTACGACATCCTTTGTTCTAATCTTACATCCGCGCAGCTCCTGAAACTACATCGCAGGTCATCTAGCTTATTGGCTCCCAGAGGGTACATGAAATTAAAACAAAACCATTACAAGTTTATTGTTATTTGTAAACACAATGGGCATAAGTTTTAATTAGCATTAACGATGACGTGGCCAAGAATGGAACTGACTTAATATCAAATGGTCATGTATATCTATTAGCAATTGTTATAAATTTTATGTTGTAGTTAATAACCGCTAATTAATATTAAATATTTTTTGATTTTGATTGTCTATAATCAAAACAACATAAGAAGTTATTTCAAAAATATAACGAATTATTTAGATACGAACCTCTTATTCTTTGGTCCTTGATTTACGACATCCTTTGTTCTTTGAATTGGAATTTTATATTAAATTCGATATTGTCAATATTTCTATGAAGTACATTTTGTGTTCACCTTAGTATGCTAATTATCATTAAATATTTTTTGATTTTGATTGTCGATTTTCAAAACAACATAAGAACTTATTTTAGAAATATAACGAATTATTTGGATACGAACCTCTTATTCTTCGGTCCTTGATTTACGACATCCTTTGTTTGATTTTACATCCGCGCAGCTCCTGAAACTACATCGTAGGTCATCTAGCTTATTGGCTCCCAGAGGGTACATGAAATTAAAACAAAACCATTACAAGTTAAGTGTTATTTGTAAGCACAATGGGCATAAGTTTTAATTAGCATTAACGATGACGTGACCAAGAAGTTGTATGACGTGGCCATGTTGTAGTTAATAACCGCTAATTAATATTAAATATTTTTTGATTTTGATTGTCGATTTTCAAAACAACATAAGAACTTATTTTAGAAATATAACGAATTATTTAGATACGAACCTCTTATTCTTTGGTCCTTGATTTACGACATCCTTTGTTCTGATTTTACATAAGCGCAGCTCCTGAAACGACATCGCAGGTCATCTAGCTTATTGGCTCCCAGAGGGTACATGAAATTAAAACAAAACCATTACAAGTTTAGTTTTATTAGTAAACAGCATACGTTTTAATTAGCATTAACAATGACGTGGCCAAGAATAGAACTGACTTAATATCAAATGGACCACGTCATCAATATATGAATACCATCTGTGGTACGTACATTTCCTACGAATTGGAATTTTGTGTTAAATTTGATATTGTTAATATTTTTATGAAGTAAATTTTGTGTACACCTCAGCATCGTTAGTCATGTGTATCTATTAGCATATGTTTTAAATTTCATGTTGCTATTAAAAAAAACATTAGAACTTATTTTAAAAATATAACGAATTATTTAGATACGAACCTCTTATTCTTTGGTCCTTGATTTACGACATCCTTTGTTCTTTGAATTTGAATTTTATATTAAATACGATATTGTCAATATTTTTATGAAGTAAATTTTGTGTACACCTTAGCATATTTAGTCATATATATCTATTAGCAATTGTTTTGAATTTCATGTTGCTAGTTAATAACCGCTAATTATCATTAAATATTTTTTGATTTTGATTTTCGATTTTCAAAACAACATAAGAACTTATTTTAGAAATATAACGAATTATTTAGATACGAACCTCTTATTCTTCGGTCCTTGATTTACGACATCCTTTGTTTTGATTTTACATCCGCGCAGCTCCTGAAACTACATCGCAGGTCATCTAGCTTATTGGCTCCCAGAGGATACATGAAATTAAAACAAAACCATTACAAGTTTAGTTTTATTAGTAAACAGCATACGTTTTAATTAGCATTAACGATGACGTGGCCAAGAATGGAACTGACTTAATATCAAATGGACCATGTCATCAATATATGAATACCATCTCTGGTATTTCCTTCGAATTGGAATTTTGTGTAAAATTCGATATTGTTCATATTTTTATGAAGTAAATTTTGTGTACACCTTAGCATATTAAGTCATGTATATCTATTAGCAATTGTTATAAATTTTATGTTGTAGTTAATAACCGCTAATTAATATTAAATATTTTTTGATTTTGATTGTCTATAATCAAAACAACATAAGAAGTTATTTCAAAAATATAACGAATTATTTAGATACGAACCTCTTATTCTTTGGTCCTTGATTTACGACATCCTTTGTTCTGATTTTACATCAGCGCAGCTCCTGAAACTACATCGCAGGTCATCTAGCTTATTGGCTCCCAGAGGATACATGAAATTAAAACAAAACCATTACAAGTTTAGTTTTATTAGTAAACAGCATACGTTTTAATTAGCATTAACGATGACGTGTCCAAGACTAGAACTGACATAATTTCAAAAAACATGATATATAAAATGATCAAATATTATAAATTAAAAATATTCTAGAAAGATTAAGTTTACTTAAAAATATTCTAAAAATATTCGGTAAATATATGTTAAAAATATTAAGTTGACAAACACTAGAAATATATCCTAGAAACAAATACTATATTTGCACTGTGCCGTGTAGCTTACGTGCCACTAATGAGAATCGAGGAGGAGGGCGCAAAAAAAATATTCTAAAAATATTCGGTAAATATATGTACAAATATTAAGTTGACAAACACTAGAAATATATACCATAAACAAAAAATATATTTGCACTGTGCTGTGTAGCCACTAATGAGAATCGAGGAGGAGGCGCAAAAAAAATATTCTGAAAATATTCGGTAAATATATGTTACAAATATTAACTTGACAAACACTAGAAATATATACTAGAAACAAAAACTATATTTGCACTGTGCCGTGTAGCTTACGTGCCACTAATGAGAATCGGGGAGGAGGGCGCAAAATTTTTACTTGCAAAATTTTCCATTTGCTTAGTTTAATTTCTAATTTAATTACTTATTCTCTCATTGTGTGTGGATAATTGGGATAATCTTTTGTCTCCCTGAAACGTGTGTATGTATGTGTGTGTGTGGAGTCTGCTGTTAGCATGTGTGTGAGTGTAGCTTGTCATTTATTTCCTTTATGCCACATCGATTCCGCGAGTTCGATATTGTCAATATTTTTATGAAGTAAATTTTGTGTACACCTTAGCATATATAGTCATGTATATCTACTAGCAATTGTTTTAAATATCATGTTGCTAGTTAATTACCGCTAATTAATTTTAAATATTTTTTTATTTTGATTGTCGATTATCAAAACAACATAAGAACTTATTTTAAAAATATATCGAATTATTTAGTTACGAACCTCTTATTCTTTGGTCCTTGATTTACGACATCCTTCGTTCTAATTTTACATCCGCGCAGCTCCTGTAAAAAAAAAGTAAATTTTGTGTTCACCGTAGCGTCTTTAGTCATGTATATCTTAGCACTTGTTTTCAATTTCATGTTGCTAGTTAATTACCGCTAATTAATATTAAATATTTTTTGATTTTGATCATCGATTGTCAAAACAACATAAGAACTTATTTTAAAAATATATCGAATTATTTAGATACAAACCTCTTATTCTATGGTCCTTGATTTATGACATCCTTTGTTCTAATTTTACATCCGCGCAGCTCCTGAAACTACATCGCAGGTCATCTAGCTTATTGGCTCCCAGAGGGTACATGTAATTAAAACAAAACCATTACAAGTTTAGTTTTATTTGTAAACAGAATGGGCATAAGTTTTAATTAGCATTAACGATGACGTGGCCAAGAATAGAACTGACTTAATATCAAATGGACCACGTCATCAATATATGAATACCGTCTCTGGGACGTACATTTCCTACGAATTGGAAATTTATATTAAATTCGATATTGTCAATAATTTTATGAAGTAAATTTTGTGTTCACCTCAGCATCATTAGTCTTGTATTAGCAAGTGTTTCAAATTTCATGTTGCTAGTTAAGTACCGCTTATTAATATTAAATATTTTTTGATTTTGATTGTCTATAATCAAAACAACATAAGAACTTATTTTAAAAATATAACGAATTATTTAGATATAAACCTCTTATTCTTTGGTCCTTGATTTATGACATCCTTTTCGCTGATTGTATATTCGGATAGCTCCTAATATTACATCGTAGATCATCTAGCGTATTGGCTTCCAGAGGGATCTTATAATTAAAACTAAACCATTATAACTTTCACAGAAGCATATTTTGTTATGTATATCTATTAGCAATTGTTATAAATTTCATGTTGTAGTTAATAACCGCTAATTAATAGTAAATATTTTTTGATTTTGATCATCGATTGTCAAAACAACATAAGAACTTATTTTAAAAATATATCGAATTATTTAGATACAAACCTCTTATTCTATGGTCCTTGATTTACGACATCCTTTGTTCTAATTTTACATCCGCGCAGCTCCTGAAACTACATCGCAGGTCATCTAGCTTATTGGCTCCCAGAGGGTACATGTAATTAAAACAAAACCATTACAAGTTTAGTTTTATTAGTAAACATCATACGTTTTAATTAGCATTAACGATGACGTGGCCAAGAATAGAACTGACTTAATATCAAATGGACCACGTCATCAATATATGAATACCGTCTCTGGGACGTACATTTCCTACGAATTGGAAATTTATATTAAATTCGATATTGTCAATAATTTTATGAAGTAAATTTTGTGTTCACCTCAGCATCATTAGTCTTGTATTAGCAAGTTTCAAATTTCATTTTGCTAGTTAAGTACCGCTAATTAATATTAAATATTTTTTGATTTTGATTGTCTATAATCAAAACAACATAAGAACTTATTTTAAAAATATAACGAATTATTTAGATATAAACCTCTTATTCTTTGGTCCTTGATTTATGACATCCTTTTCGCTGATTGTATATTCGGATAGCTCCTAATATTACATCGTAGGTCATCTAGCGTATTGGCTTCCAGAGGGATCTTATAATTAAAACTAAACCATTATAACTTTCACAGAAGCATATTTTGTTATGTATATCTATTAGCAATTGTTATAAATTTCATGTTGTAGTTAATAACCGCTAATTAATAGTAAATATTTTTTGATTTTGATTGTCGATTTTCAAAACAACATAAGAACTTATTTTAGAAATATAACGAATTATTTAGATACGAACCTCTTATTCTTTGGTCCTTGATTTACGACATCCTTTGTTCTGATTTTACATCAGCGCAGCTCCTGAAACTACATCGCAGGTCATCTAGCTTATTGGCTCCCAGAGGATATATGAAATTAGAACAAAACCATTACAAGTTTAGTTTTATTAGTAAACATCATACGTTTTAATTAGCATTAACGATGACGTGGCCAAGACTAGAACTGACTTAATTTCAAAAAACATTATATATAAAATTATCAAATATTATAAATTAAAAATATACTAGAAAGATTAAGTTTACTTAAAAATATTCGGAAATATATGTACAAATATTAAGTTGACAAACACTAGAAATATATACCATAAACAAAAAATATATTTGCACTGTGCCGTGTAGCTTACGTGCCACTAATGAGAATCGAGGAGGAGGGCGCAAAAAAAATATTCTAAAAATATTCGGTAAATATATATACAAATATTAAGTTGACAAACACTAGAAATATATACCATAAACAAAAAATATATTTGCACTGTGCTGTGTAGCCACTAATGAGAATCGAGGAGGAGGGCGCAAAAAAAATATTCTAAAAATATTCGGTAAATATATGTTACAAATATTAACTTGACAAACACTAGAAATATATACTAGAAACAAAAACTATATTTGCACTGTGCCGTGTAGCTTACGTGCCACTAATGAGAATCGAGGAGGAGGGCGCAAAATTTTTACTTGCAAAATTTTCCATTTGCTTAGTTTAATTTCTAATTTAATTACTTATTCTCTCATTGTGTGTGGATAATTGGGATAATTTTTTGTCTCCCTGAAACGTGTGTATGTATGTGTGTGTGGAGTCCGCTGTTAGCATGTGTGTGAGTGTAGCTTGTCATTTATTTACTTTATGCCACATCGATCCCGCGATTTCGATATTGTCAATATTTTTATGAAGTAAATTTTGTGTACACCTTAGCATATATAGTCATGTATATCTACTAGCAATTGTTTTAAATATCATGTTGCTAGTTAATTACCGCTAATTAATTTTAAATATTTTTTTATTTTGATTGTCGATTATCAAAACAACATAAGAACTTATTTTAAAAATATATCGAATTATTTAGATACGAACCTCTTATTCTTTGGTCCTTGATTTACGACATCCTTCGTTGTAATTTTACATCCGCGCAGCTCCTGTAAAAAAAAAGTAAATTTTGTGTTCACCTTAGCGTCTTTAGTCATGTATATCTTAGCACTTGTTTTCAATTTCATGTTGCTAGTTAATTACCGCTAATTAATATTAAATATTTTTTGATTTTTATCATCGATTGTCAAAACAACATAAGAACTTATTTTAAAAATATATCGAATTATTTAGATACAAACCTCTTATTCTATGGTCCTTAATTTACGACATCCTTTGTTCTAATTTTACAGCACGCGCAGCTCCTGAAACTACATCGCAGGTCATCTAGCTTATTGGCTCCCAGAGGGTACATGTAATTAAAACAAAACCATTACAAGTTTAGTTTTATTTGTAAACAGAATGGGCATAAGTTTTAATTAGCATTAACGATGACGTGGCCAAGAATAGAACTGACTTAATATCAAATGGACCACGTCATCAATATATGAATTCCGTCTCTGGGACGTACATTTCCTACGAATTGGAAATTTATATTAAATTCGATATTGTCAATAATTTTATGAAGTAAATTTTGTGTTCACCTCAGCATCATTAGTCTTGTATTAGCAAGTTTCAAATTTCATTTTGCTAGTTAAGTACCGCTAATTAATATTAAATATTTTTTGATTTTGATTGTCTATAATCAAAACAACATAAGAACTTATTTTAAAAATATAACGAATTATTTAGATATAAACCTCTTATCCTTTGGTCCTTGATTTATGACATCCTTTTCGCTGATTGTATATTCGGATAGCTCCTAATATTACATCGTAGGTCATCTAGCGTATTGGCTTCCAGAGGGATCTTATAATTAAAACTAAACCATTATAACTTTCACAGAAGCATATTTTGTTATGTATATCTATTAGCAATTGTTATAAATTTCATGTTGTAGTTAATAACCGCTAATTAATAGTAAATATTTTTTGATTTTGATTGTCGATTTTCAAAACAACATAAGAACTTATTTTAGAAATATAACGAATTATTTAGATACGAACCTCTTATTCTTTGGTCCTTGATTTACGACATCCTTTGTTCTGATTTTACATCAGCGCAGCTCCTGAAACTACATCGCAGGTCATCTAGCTTATTGGCTCCCAGAGGATACATGAAATTAGAACAAAACCATTACAAGTTTAGTTTTATTAGTAAACATCATACGTTTTAATTAGCATTAACGATGACGTGGCCAAGACTAGAACTGACTTAATTTCAAAAAACATTATATATAAAATTATCAAATATTATAAATTAAAAATATACTAGAAAGATTAAGTTTACTTAAAAATATTCGGTAAATATATGTACAAATATTAAGTTGACAAACACTAGAAATATATACCATAAACAAAAAATATATTTGCACTGTGCCGTGTAGCTTACGTGCCACTAATGAGAATCGAGGAGGAGGGCGCAAAAAAAAATATTCTAAAAATATTCGGTAAATATATGTACAAATATTAAGTTGACAAACACTAGAAATATATACCATAAACAAAAAATATATTTGCACTGTGCTGTGTAGCCACTAATGAGAATCGAGGAGGAGGGCGCAAAAAAAATATTCTAAAATTATTCGGTAAATATATGTTACAAATATTAACTTGACAAACACTAGAAATATATACTAGAAACAAAAACTATATTTGCTCTGTGCCGTGTAGCTTACGTGCCACTAATGAGAATCGAGGAGGAGGGCGCAAAATTTTTACTTGCAAAATTTTCCATTTGCTTAGTTTAATTTCTAATTTAATTACTTATTCTCTCATTGTGTGTGGATAATTGGGATAATCTTTTGTCTCCCTGAAACGTGTGTATGTATGTGTGTGTGTGGAGTCTGCTGTTAGCATGTGTGTGAGTGTAGCTTGTCATTTGTTTACTTTATGCCACATCGATTCCGCGAGTTCGATATTGTCAATATTTTTATGAAGTAAATTTTGTGTACATCTTAGCATATATAGTCATGTATATCTACTAGCAATTGTTTTAAATATCATGTTGCTAGTTAATTACCGCTAATTAATTTTAAATATTTTTTTATTTTGATTGTCGATTATCAAAACAACATAAGAACTTATTTTAAAAATATATCGAATTATTTAGATACGAACCTCTTATTCTTTGGTCCTTGATTTACGACATCCTTCGTTGTAATTTTACATCCGCGCAGCTCCTGTAAAAAAAAAGTAAATTTTGTGTTCACCTTAGCGTCTTTAGTCATGTATATCTTAGCACTTGTTTTCAATTTCATGTTGCTAGTTAATTACCGCTAATTAATATTAAATATTTTTTGATTTTTATCATCGATTGTCAAAACAACATAAGAACTTATTTTAAAAATATATCGAATTATTTAGATACAAACCTCTTATTCTATGGTCCTTAATTTACGACATCCTTTGTTCTAATTTTACAGCACGCGCAGCTCCTGAAACTACATCGCAGGTCATCTAGCTTATTGGCTCCCAGAGGGTACATGTAATTAAAACAAAACCATTACAAGTTTAGTTTTATTTGTAAACAGAATGGGCATAAGTTTTAATTAGCATTAACGATGACGTGGCCAAGAATAGAACTGACTTAATATCAAATGGACCACGTCATCAATATATGAATTCCGTCTCTGGGACGTACATTTCCTACGAATTGGAAATTTATATTAAATTCGATTTTGTCAATAATTTTATGAAGTAAATTTTGTGTTCACCTCAGCATCATTAGTCTTGTATTAGCAAGTTTCAAATTTCATTTTGCTAGTTAAGTACCGCTAATTAATATTAAATATTTTTTGATTTTGATTGTCTATAATCAAAACAACATAAGAACTTATTTTAAAAATATATCGAATTATTTAGATACAAACCTCTTATTCTATGGTCCTTGATTTACGACATCCTTTGTTCTGATTTTACATCAGCGCAGCTCCTGAAACTACATCGCAGGTCATCTAGCTTATTGGCTCCCAGAGGGTACATGTAATTAAAACAAAACCATTACAAGTTTAGTTTTATTTGTAAACAGAATGGGCATAAGTTTTAATTAGCATTAACGATGACGTGGCCAAGACTAGAACTGACTTAATTTCAAAAAACATTATATATAAAATTATCAAATATTATAAATTAAAAATATACTAGAAAGATTAAGTTTACTTAAAAATATTCGGTAAATATATGTACAAATATTAAGTTGACAAACACTAGAAATATATACCATAAACAAAAAATATATTTGCACTGTGCCGTGTAGCTTACGTGCCACTAATGAGAATCGAGGAGGAGGGCGCAAAAAAAAATATTCTAAAAATATTCGGTAAATATATGTACAAATATTAAGTTGACAAACACTAGAAATATATACCATAAACAAAAAATATATTTGCACTGTGCTGTGTAGCCACTAATGAGAATCGAGGAGGAGGGCGCAAAAAAAATATTCTAAAATTATTCGGTAAATATATGTTACAAATATTAACTTGACAAACACTAGAAATATATACTAGAAACAAAAACTATATTTGCTCTGTGCCGTGTAGCTTACGTGCCACTAATGAGAATCGAGGAGGAGGGCGCAAAATTTTTACTTGCAAAATTTTCCATTTGCTTAGTTTAATTTCTAATTTAATTACTTATTCTCTCATTGTGTGTGGATAATTGGGATAATCTTTTGTCTCCCTGAAACGTGTGTATGTATGTGTGTGTGTGGAGTCTGCTGTTAGCATGTGTGTGAGTGTAGCTTGTCATTTGTTTACTTTATGCCACATCGATTCCGCGAGTTCGATATTGTCAATATTTTTATGAAGTAAATTTTGTGTACATCTTAGCATATATAGTCATGTATATCTACTAGCAATTGTTTTAAATATCATGTTGCTAGTTAATTACCGCTAATTAATTTTAAATATTTTTTTATTTTGATTGTCGATTATCAAAACAACATAAGAACTTATTTTAAAAATATATCGAATTATTTAGATACGAACCTCTTATTCTTTGGTCCTTGATTTACGACATCCTTTGTTCTGATTTTACATCAGCGCAGCTCCTGAAACTACATCGCAGGTCATCTAGCTTATTGGCTCCCAGAGGATATATGAAATTAGAACAAAACCATTACAAGTTTAGTTTTATTAGTAAACATCATACGTTTTAATTAGCATTAACGATGTCGTGGCCAAGACTAGAACTGACTTAATTTCAAAAAACATTATATATAAAATTATCAAATATTATAAATTAAAAATATACTTGAAAGATTAAGTTTACTTTAAAATATTCTAAAAATATTCGGTAAATATATGTTAAAAATATTAATTTGACAAACACTAGATATATATACTAAAAACAAAATCTATATTTGCACAGTGCCGTGTAGCTTACGTGCCACTAATGAGAACCGAGGCGAAGGGCGCAAAATTTTTATTTGCAAAATTTTCCATTTGCTTAGTTTAATTTAAATTAGTAATATTTAAAAAATATTCTAAAAATATTCGGTATATATATGTTAAAAATACTAAGTTAACAAACACTAGAAATATATACTAGAAACAAAAACTATATTTGCACTTTGCTGTGTAGCTTACGTGCCACTAATGTGAATCGAGGAGGAGGGCGCAAAATTTTTACTTGCAAAATTTTCCATTTGCTTAGTTTAATTTCTAATTTAATTACTTATTCTCTCATTGTGTGTGTGTGCCATCTTCAGTTTGCAGCCTTTGGGATAATCTTTTGTCTCCCTGAAGTGTGTGTCTGTATGTGTGTGTGTGGAGCCTGCTGTTTGCATATGTGGGAGTGTAGCTTGTCATTTATTTATTTTATGCCACATCGATTCCGCGAGTTCGATATTGTCAATATTTTTATGAAGTAAGTTTTGTGTACACCTTAGCATATTAAGTCATGTATATCTATTAGCAATTGTTTTAAATTTCATGTTGCTAGTTAATTACCGCTAATTAATATGAAATATTTTTTGATTTTGATTGTCGATTTTCAAAACAACATAAGAACTTATTTTAGAAATATAACGAATTATTTAGATACGAACCTCTTATTCTTTGGTCCTTGATTTACGACATCCTTTGTTCTGATTTTACATAAGCGCAGCTCCTGAAACGACATCGCAGGTCATCTAGCTTATTGGCTCCCAGAGGGTACATGAAATTAAAACAAAACCATTACAAGTTTAGTTTTATTAGTAAACAGCATACGTTTTAATTAGCATTAACAATGACGTGGCCAAGAATAGAACTGACTTAATATCAAATGGACCACGTCATCAATATATGAATACCATCTGTGGTACGTACATTTCCTACGAATTGGAATTTTGTGTTAAATTTGATATTGTTAATATTTTTATGAAGTAAATTTTGTGTACACCTCAGCATCGTTAGTCATGTGTTATTAGCATATGTTTTAAATTTCATGTTGCTAGTTAATTACCGCCGATTAATATTACATATTTTATGATTTTGATCGTCGATTATTAAAACAACATTAGAACATGTTGCTAGTTAATTACCGCTAATTAATATTAAATATTTTTTGATTTTGATCATCGATTGTTAAAACAACATAAGAACTTATTTTAAAAATATATCGAATTATTTAGATACAAACCTCTTATTCTATGGTCCTTGAATTACGACATCCTTAGTTCTGATTTTACATCCGCGCAGCTCCTGAAACTACATCGCAGGTCATCTAGCTTATTGGCTCCCAGAGGGTACATGAAATTAAAACAAAACCATTACAAGTTTAGTGTTATTTGTAAACACAATGGGCATAAGTTTTAATTAGCATTAACGATGACGTGGCCAAGAATGGAACTGACTTAATATCAAATGGACCACGTCATCAATATATGAATACCGTCTCTGGGACGTAGATTTCCTACGAATTGGAATTTTATATTACATTTGATATTGTCAATACTTTTATGAAGTAAATTTTGTGTTCACATTAGCGTCTTTAGTCATGTATATCTATTAGCAAATGTTTTAAATTTCATTTTGCTAGTTAATTACCGCTAATTAATATAAAATATTTCTTGATTTTGATTGTCTATAATCAAAACAACATAAGAACTTATTTTAAAAATATAACGAATTATTTAGATATAAACCTCTTATTCTTTGGTCCTTGATTTATGACATCCTTTTCGCTGATTGTATATTCGGATAGCTCCTAATATTACATCGTAGGTCATCTAGCGTATTGGCTTCCAGAGGGATCTTATAATTGAAACTAAACCATTATAACTTTCACATTAGCATATTTTGTTTCCATTTGCTTAGTTTAATGTAAATTAGTAATATTTAAAAAATATTCTAAAAATATTCGGTATATATATGTTAAAAATACTAAGTTGACAAACACTAGAAATATATACCATAAACAAAAACTATATTTGTACTGTGCCGTGTAGCTTACGTGCCACTAATGAGAATCGAGGAGGAGGGCGCAACAAAAAATATTCGATAAATATATGTTAAAAATATTAAGTTGACAAACACTAGATATATATACCATAAACAAAAACTATATTTGCACTGTGCCGTGTAGCTTACGTGCCACTAATGAGAATCGAGGAGCAGGGCGCAAAATTTGTACTTGCTAAATTTTCCATTTGCTTAGTTTAATATCTAATTTAATTACTTATTCTCTCATTGTGTGTGTGTGCCGTCTTCAGTTTGCAGCCTTTGGGATAATCTTTTGTCTCCCTGAAGTGTGTGTCTGTATGTGTGTGTGTGGAGCCTGCTGTTTGCATATGTGTGAGTGTAGCTTGTCATTTATTTATTTTATGACACATCGATTCCGCGAGTTCGATATTGTCAATAAAATAAGTAAATTTTGTGTACACCTCAGCATCGTTAGTCATGTGTTATTAGCATTTGTTTTAAATTTCATGTTGCTAGTTAATTACCGCGGATTAATATTACATATTTTATGATTTTGATCGTCGATTATTAAAAAAAACATTAGAACTTATTTTAAAAATATAACGAATTATTTAGATACGAACCTCTTATTCTTTGGTCCTTGATTTACGACATCCTTTGTTCTTTGAATTTGAATTTTATATTAAATACGATATTGTCAATATTTTTATGAAGTAAATTTTGTGTACACCTTAGCATATTTAGTCATATATATCTATTAGCAATTGTTTTGAATTTCATGTTGCTAGTTAATAACCGCTAATTATCATTAAATATTTTTTGATTTTGATTTTCGATTTTCAAAACAACATAAGAACTTATTTTAGAAATATAACGAATTATTTAGATACGAACCTCTTATTCTTCGGTCTTTGATTTACGACATCCTTTGTTTTGATTTTACATCCGCGCAGCTCCTGAAACTACATCGCAGGTCATCTAGCTTATTGGCTCCCAGAGGGTACATGAAATTAAAACAAAACCATTACAAGTTTATTGTTATTTGTAAACACAATGGGCATAAGTTTTAATTAGCATTAACGATGACGTGGCCAAGAATAGAACTGACTTAATATCAAATGGACCACGTCATCAATATATGAATTCCGTCTCTGGGACGTACATTTCCTACGAATTGGAAATTTATATTAAATTCGATTTTGTCAATAATTTTATGAAGTAAATTTTGTGTTCACCTCAGCATCATTAGTCTTGTATTAGCAAGTTTCAAATTTCATTTTGCTAGTTAAGTACCGCTAATTAATATTAAATATTTTTTGATTTTGATTGTCTATAATCAAAACAACATAAGAACTTATTTTAAAAATATATCGAATTATTTAGATACAAACCTCTTATTCTATGGTCCTTGATTTACGACATCCTTTGTTCTGATTTTACATCAGCGCAGCTCCTGAAACTACATCGCAGGTCATCTAGCTTATTGGCTCCCAGAGGGTACATGTAATTAAAACAAAACCATTACAAGTTTAGTTTTATTTGTAAACAGAATGGGCATAAGTTTTAATTAGCATTAACGATGACGTGGCCAAGACTAGAACTGACTTAATTTCAAAAAACATTATATATAAAATTATCAAATATTATAAATTAAAAATATACTAGAAAGATTAAGTTTACTTAAAAATATTCGGTAAATATATGTACAAATATTAAGTTGACAAACACTAGAAATATATACCATAAACAAAAAATATATTTGCACTGTGCCGTGTAGCTTACGTGCCACTAATGAGAATCGAGGAGGAGGGCGCAAAAAAAAATATTCTAAAAATATTCGGTAAATATATGTACAAATATTAAGTTGACAAACACTAGAAATATATACCATAAACAAAAAATATATTTGCACTGTGCTGTGTAGCCACTAATGAGAATCGAGGAGGAGGGCGCAAAAAAAATATTCTAAAATTATTCGGTAAATATATGTTACAAATATTAACTTGACAAACACTAGAAATATATACTAGAAACAAAAACTATATTTGCTCTGTGCCGTGTAGCTTACGTGCCACTAATGAGAATCGAGGAGGAGGGCGCAAAATTTTTACTTGCAAAATTTTCCATTTGCTTAGTTTAATTTCTAATTTAATTACTTATTCTCTCATTGTGTGTGGATAATTGGGATAATCTTTTGTCTCCCTGAAACGTGTGTATGTATGTGTGTGTGTGGAGTCTGCTGTTAGCATGTGTGTGAGTGTAGCTTGTCATTTGTTTACTTTATGCCACATCGATTCCGCGAGTTCGATATTGTCAATATTTTTATGAAGTAAATTTTGTGTACATCTTAGCATATATAGTCATGTATATCTACTAGCAATTGTTTTAAATATCATGTTGCTAGTTAATTACCGCTAATTAATTTTAAATATTTTTTTATTTTGATTGTCGATTATCAAAACAACATAAGAACTTATTTTAAAAATATATCGAATTATTTAGATACGAACCTCTTATTCTTTGGTCCTTGATTTACGACATCCTTTGTTCTGATTTTACATCAGCGCAGCTCCTGAAACTACATCGCAGGTCATCTAGCTTATTGGCTCCCAGAGGATATATGAAATTAGAACAAAACCATTACAAGTTTAGTTTTATTAGTAAACATCATACGTTTTAATTAGCATTAACGATGTCGTGGCCAAGACTAGAACTGACTTAATTTCAAAAAACATTATATATAAAATTATCAAATATTATAAATTAAAAATATACTTGAAAGATTAAGTTTACTTTAAAATATTCTAAAAATATTCGGTAAATATATGTTAAAAATATTAATTTGACAAACACTAGATATATATACTAAAAACAAAATCTATATTTGCACAGTGCCGTGTAGCTTACGTGCCACTAATGAGAACCGAGGCGAAGGGCGCAAAATTTTTATTTGCAAAATTTTCCATTTGCTTAGTTTAATTTAAATTAGTAATATTTAAAAAATATTCTAAAAATATTCGGTATATATATGTTAAAAATACTAAGTTAACAAACACTAGAAATATATACTAGAAACAAAAACTATATTTGCACTTTGCTGTGTAGCTTACGTGCCACTAATGTGAATCGAGGAGGAGGGCGCAAAATTTTTACTTGCAAAATTTTCCATTTGCTTAGTTTAATTTCTAATTTAATTACTTATTCTCTCATTGTGTGTGTGTGCCATCTTCAGTTTGCAGCCTTTGGGATAATCTTTTGTCTCCCTGAAGTGTGTGTCTGTATGTGTGTGTGTGGAGCCTGCTGTTTGCATATGTGGGAGTGTAGCTTGTCATTTATTTATTTTATGCCACATCGATTCCGCGAGTTCGATATTGTCAATATTTTTATGAAGTAAGTTTTGTGTACACCTTAGCATATTAAGTCATGTATATCTATTAGCAATTGTTTTAAATTTCATGTTGCTAGTTAATTACCGCTAATTAATATGAAATATTTTTTGATTTTGATTGTCGATTTTCAAAACAACATAAGAACTTATTTTAGAAATATAACGAATTATTTAGATACGAACCTCTTATTCTTTGGTCCTTGATTTACGACATCCTTTGTTCTGATTTTACATAAGCGCAGCTCCTGAAACGACATCGCAGGTCATCTAGCTTATTGGCTCCCAGAGGGTACATGAAATTAAAACAAAACCATTACAAGTTTAGTTTTATTAGTAAACAGCATACGTTTTAATTAGCATTAACAATGACGTGGCCAAGAATAGAACTGACTTAATATCAAATGGACCACGTCATCAATATATGAATACCATCTGTGGTACGTACATTTCCTACGAATTGGAATTTTGTGTTAAATTTGATATTGTTAATATTTTTATGAAGTAAATTTTGTGTACACCTCAGCATCGTTAGTCATGTGTTATTAGCATATGTTTTAAATTTCATGTTGCTAGTTAATTACCGCCGATTAATATTACATATTTTATGATTTTGATCGTCGATTATTAAAACAACATTAGAACATGTTGCTAGTTAATTACCGCTAATTAATATTAAATATTTTTTGATTTTGATCATCGATTGTTAAAACAACATAAGAACTTATTTTAAAAATATATCGAATTATTTAGATACAAACCTCTTATTCTATGGTCCTTGAATTACGACATCCTTAGTTCTGATTTTACATCCGCGCAGCTCCTGAAACTACATCGCAGGTCATCTAGCTTATTGGCTCCCAGAGGGTACATGAAATTAAAACAAAACCATTACAAGTTTAGTGTTATTTGTAAACACAATGGGCATAAGTTTTAATTAGCATTAACGATGACGTGGCCAAGAATGGAACTGACTTAATATCAAATGGACCACGTCATCAATATATGAATACCGTCTCTGGGACGTAGATTTCCTACGAATTGGAATTTTATATTACATTTGATATTGTCAATACTTTTATGAAGTAAATTTTGTGTTCACATTAGCGTCTTTAGTCATGTATATCTATTAGCAAATGTTTTAAATTTCATTTTGCTAGTTAATTACCGCTAATTAATATAAAATATTTCTTGATTTTGATTGTCTATAATCAAAACAACATAAGAACTTATTTTAAAAATATAACGAATTATTTAGATATAAACCTCTTATTCTTTGGTCCTTGATTTATGACATCCTTTTCGCTGATTGTATATTCGGATAGCTCCTAATATTACATCGTAGGTCATCTAGCGTATTGGCTTCCAGAGGGATCTTATAATTGAAACTAAACCATTATAACTTTCACATTAGCATATTTTGTTTCCATTTGCTTAGTTTAATGTAAATTAGTAATATTTAAAAAATATTCTAAAAATATTCGGTATATATATGTTAAAAATACTAAGTTGACAAACACTAGAAATATATACCATAAACAAAAACTATATTTGTACTGTGCCGTGTAGCTTACGTGCCACTAATGAGAATCGAGGAGGAGGGCGCAACAAAAAATATTCGATAAATATATGTTAAAAATATTAAGTTGACAAACACTAGATATATATACCATAAACAAAAACTATATTTGCACTGTGCCGTGTAGCTTACGTGCCACTAATGAGAATCGAGGAGCAGGGCGCAAAATTTGTACTTGCTAAATTTTCCATTTGCTTAGTTTAATATCTAATTTAATTACTTATTCTCTCATTGTGTGTGTGTGCCGTCTTCAGTTTGCAGCCTTTGGGATAATCTTTTGTCTCCCTGAAGTGTGTGTCTGTATGTGTGTGTGTGGAGCCTGCTGTTTGCATATGTGTGAGTGTAGCTTGTCATTTATTTATTTTATGACACATCGATTCCGCGAGTTCGATATTGTCAATAAAATAAGTAAATTTTGTGTACACCTCAGCATCGTTAGTCATGTGTTATTAGCATTTGTTTTAAATTTCATGTTGCTAGTTAATTACCGCGGATTAATATTACATATTTTATGATTTTGATCGTCGATTATTAAAAAAAACATTAGAACTTATTTTAAAAATATAACGAATTATTTAGATACGAACCTCTTATTCTTTGGTCCTTGATTTACGACATCCTTTGTTCTTTGAATTTGAATTTTATATTAAATACGATATTGTCAATATTTTTATGAAGTAAATTTTGTGTACACCTTAGCATATTTAGTCATATATATCTATTAGCAATTGTTTTGAATTTCATGTTGCTAGTTAATAACCGCTAATTATCATTAAATATTTTTTGATTTTGATTTTCGATTTTCAAAACAACATAAGAACTTATTTTAGAAATATAACGAATTATTTAGATACGAACCTCTTATTCTTCGGTCTTTGATTTACGACATCCTTTGTTTTGATTTTACATCCGCGCAGCTCCTGAAACTACATCGCAGGTCATCTAGCTTATTGGCTCCCAGAGGGTACATGAAATTAAAACAAAACCATTACAAGTTTATTGTTATTTGTAAACACAATGGGCATAAGTTTTAATTAGCATTAACGATGACGTGGCCAAGAATGGAACTGACTTAATATCAAATGGACCATGTCATCAATATATGAATACCATCTCTGGTATTTCCTTCGAATTGGAATTTTGTGTAAAATTCGATATTGTTCATATTTTTATGAAGTAAATTTTGTGTACACCTTAGCATATTAAGTCATGTATATCTATTAGCAATTGTTATAAATTTTATGTTGTAGTTAATAACCGCTAATTAATATTAAATATTTTTTGATTTTGATTGTCTATAATCAAAACAACATAAGAACTTATTTTAAAAATATAACGAATTATTTAGATACGAACCTCTTATTCTTTGGTCCTTGATTTACGACATCCTTTGTTCTGATTTTACATCAGCGCAGCTCCTGAAACTACATCGCAGGTCATCTAGCTTATTGGCTCCCAGAGGATACATGAAATTAAAACAAAACCATTACAAGTTTAGTTTTATTAGTAAACAGCATACGTTTTAATTAGCATTAACGATGACGTGTCCAAGACTAGAACTGACATAATTTCAAAAAACATGATATATAAAATGATCAAATATTATAAATTAAAAATATTCTAGAAAGATTAAGTTTACTTAAAAATATTCTAAAAATATTCGGTAAATATATGTTAAAAATATTAAGTTGACAAACACTAGAAATATATCCTAGAAACAAATACTATATTTGCACTGTGCCGTGTAGCTTACGTGCCACTAATGAGAATCGAGGAGGAGGGCGCAAAAAAAATATTCTAAAAATATTCGGTAAATATATGTACAAATATTAAGTTGACAAACACTAGAAATATATACCATAAACAAAAAATATATTTGCACTGTGCTGTGTAGCCACTAATGAGAATCGAGGAGGAGGGCGCAAAAAAAATATTCTGAAAATATTCGGTAAATATATGTTACAAATATTAACTTGACAAACACTAGAAATATATACTAGAAACAAAAACTATATTTGCACTGTGCCGTGTAGCTTACGTGCCACTAATGAGAATCGAGGAGGAGGGCGCAAAATTTTTACTTGCAAAATTTTCCATTTGCTTAGTTTAATTTCTAATTTAATTACTTATTCTCTCATTGTGTGTGGATAATTGGGATAATCTTTTGTCTCCCTGAAACGTGTGTATGTATGTGTGTGTGTGGAGTCTGCTGTTAGCATGTGTGTGAGTGTAGCTTGTCATTTATTTACTTTATGCCACATCGATTCCGCGAGTTCGATATTGTCAATATTTTTATGAAGTAAATTTTGTGTACACCTTAGCATATATAGTCATGTATATCTACTAGCAATTGTTTTAAATATCATGTTGCTAGTTAATTACCGCTAATTAATTTTAAATATTTTTTTATTTTGATTGTCGATTATCAAAACAACATAAGAACTTATTTTAAAAATATATCGAATTATTTAGATACGAACCTCTTATTCTTTGGTCCTTGATTTACGACATCCTTCGTTCTAATTTTACATCCGCGCAGCTCCTGTAAAAAAAAAGTAAATTTTGTGTTCACCGTAGCGTCTTTAGTCATGTATATCTTAGCACTTGTTTTCAATTTCATGTTGCTAGTTAATTACCGCTAATTAATATTAAATATTTTTTGATTTTGATCATCGATTGTCAAAACAACATAAGAACTTATTTTAAAAATATATCGAATTATTTAGATACAAACCTCTTATTCTATGGTCCTTGATTTATGACATCCTTTGTTCTAATTTTACATCCGCGCAGCTCCTGAAACTACATCGCAGGTCATCTAGCTTATTGGCTCCCAGAGGGTACATGTAATTAAAACAAAACCATTACAAGTTTAGTTTTATTTGTAAACAGAATGGGCATAAGTTTTAATTAGCATTAACGATGACGTGGCCAAGAATAGAACTGACTTAATATCAAATGGACCACGTCATCAATATATGAATACCGTCTCTGGGACGTACATTTCCTACGAATTGGAAATTTATATTAAATTCGATATTGTCAATAATTTTATGAAGTAAATTTTGTGTTCACCTCAGCATCATTAGTCTTGTATTAGCAAGTGTTTCAAATTTCATGTTGCTAGTTAAGTACCGCTAATTAATATTAAATATTTTTTGATTTTGATTGTCTATAATCAAAACAACATAAGAACTTATTTTAAAAATATAACGAATTATTTAGATATAAACCTCTTATTCTTTGGTCCTTGATTTATGACATCCTTTTCGCTGATTGTATATTCGGATAGCTCCTAATATTACATCGTAGATCATCTAGCGTATTGGCTTCCAGAGGGATCTTATAATTAAAACTAAACCATTATAACTTTCACAGAAGCATATTTTGTTATGTATATCTATTAGCAATTGTTATAAATTTCATGTTGTAGTTAATAACCGCTAATTAATAGTAAATATTTTTTGATTTTGATTGTCGATTTTCAAAACAACATAAGAACTTATTTTAGAAATATAACGAATTATTTAGATACGAACCTCTTATTCTTTGGTCCTTGATTTACGACATCCTTTGTTCTGATTTTACATCAGCGCAGCTCCTGAAACTACATCGCAGGTCATCTAGCTTATTGGCTCCCAGAGGATACATGAAATTAAAACAAAACCATTACAAGTTTAGTTTTATTAGTAAACATCATACGTTTTAATTAGCATTAACGATGACGTGGCCAAGACTAGAACTGACTTAATTTCAAAAAAACATTATATATAAAATTATCAAATATTATAAATTAAAAATATACTAGAAAGATTAAGTTTACTTAAAAATATTCGGTAAATATATGTACAAATATTAAGTTGACAAACACTAGAAATATATACCATAAACAAAAAATATACTTGCACTGTGCCGTGTAGCTTACGTGCCACTAATGAGAATCGAGGAGGAGGGCGCAAAAAAAATATTCTAAAAATATTCGGTAAATATATGTTACAAATATTAACTTGACAAACACTAGAAATATATACTAGAAACAAAAACTATATTTGCACTGTGCCGTGTAGCTTACGTGCCACTAATGAGAATCGAGGAGGAGGGCGCAAAATTTTTACTTGCAAAATTTTCCATTTGCTTAGTTTAATTTCTAATTTAATTACTTATTCTCTCATTGTGTGTGGATAATTGGGATAATCTTTTGTCTCCCTGATACGTGTGTATGTATGTGTGTGTGTGGAGTCTGCTGTTAGCATGTGTGTGAGTGTAGCTTGTCATTTATTTACTTTATGCCACATCGATCCCGCGAGTTCGATATTGTCAATATTTTTATGAAGTAAATTTTGTGTACACCTTAGCATATATAGTCATGTATATCTACTAGCAATTGTTTTAAATATCATGTTGCTAGTTAATTACCGCTAATTAATTTTAAATATTTTTTTATTTTGATTGTCGATTATCAAAACAACATAAGAACTTATTTTAAAAATATATCGAATTATTTAGATACGAACCTCTTATTCTTTGGTCCTTGATTTACGACATCCTTCGTTCTAATTTTACATCCGCGCAGCTCCTGTAAAAAAAAAGTAAATTTTGTGTTCACCTTAGCGTCTTTAGTCATGTATATCTTAGCACTTGTTTTCAATTTCATGTTGCTAGTTAATTACCGCTAATTAATATTAAATATTTTTTGATTTTGATCATCGATTGTCAAAACAACATAAGAACTTATTTTAAAAATATATCGAATTATTTAGATACAAACCTCTTATTCTATGGTCCTTGATTTACGACATCCTTTGTTCTAATTTTACATCCGCGCAGCTCCTGAAACTACATCGCAGGTCATCTAGCTTATTGGCTCCCAGAGGGTACATGTAATTAAAACAAAACCATTACAAGTTTAGTTTTATTTGTAAACAGAATGGGCATAAGTTTTAATTAGCATTAACGATGACGTGGCCAAGAATAGAACTGACTTAATATCAAATGGACCACGTCATCAATATATGAATACCGTCTCTGGGACGTACATTTCCTACGAATTGGAAATTTATATTAAATTCGATATTGTCAAGAATTTTATGAAGTAAATTTTGTGTTCACCTCAGCATCATTAGTCTTGTATTAGCAAGTTTCAAATTTCATTTTGCTAGTTAAGTACCGCTAATTAATATTAAATATTTTTTGATTTTGATTGTCTATAATCAAAACAACATAAGAACTTATTTTAAAAATATAACGAATTATTTAGATATAAACCTCTTATTCTTTGGTCCTTGATTTATGACATCCTTTTCGCTGATTGTATATTCGGATAGCTCCTAATATTACATCGTAGATCATCTAGCGTATTGGCTTCCAGAGGGATCTTATAATTAAAACTAAACCATTATAACTTTCACAGAAGCATATTTTGTTATGTATATCTATTAGCAATTGTTATAAATTTCATGTTGTAGTTAATAACCGCTAATTAATAGTAAATATTTTTTGATTTTGATTGTCGATTTTCAAAACAACATAAGAACTTATTTTAGAAATATAACGAATTATTTAGATACGAACCTCTTATTCTTTGGTCCTTGATTTACGACATCCTTTGTTCTGATTTTACATCAGCGCAGCTCCTGAAACTACATCGCAGGTCATCTAGCTTATTGGCTCCCAGAGGATACATGAAATTAAAACAAAACCATTACAAGTTTAGTTTTATTAGTAAACATCATACGTTTTAATTAGCATTAACGATGACGTGGCCAAGACTAGAACTGACTTAATTTCAAAAAAACATTATATATAAAATTATCAAATATTATAAATTAAAAATATACTAGAAAGATTAAGTTTACTTAAAAATATTCGGTAAATATATGTACAAATATTAAGTTGACAAACACTAGAAATATATACCATAAACAAAAAATATATTTGCACTGTGCCGTGTAGCTTACGTGCCACTAATGAGAATCGAGGAGGAGGGCGCAAAAAAAATATTCTAAAAATATTCGGTAAATATATGTTACAAATATTAACTTGACAAACACTAGAAATATATACTAGAAACAAAAACTATATTTGCACTGTGCCGTGTAGCTTACGTGCCACTAATGAGAATCGAGGAGGAGGGCGCAAAATTTTCACTTGCAAAATTTTCCATTTGCTTAGTTTAATTTCTAATTTAATTACTTATTCTCTCATTGTGTGTGGATAATTGGGATAATCTTTTGTCTCCCTGATACGTGTGTATGTATGTGTGTGTGTGGAGTCTGCTGTTAGCATGTGTGTGAGTGTAGCTTGTCATTTATTTACTTTATGCCACATCGATCCCGCGAGTTCGATATTGTCAATATTTTTATGAAGTAAATTTTGTGTACACCTTAGCATATGTAGTCATGTATATCTACTAGCAATTTTTTTTAATATCATGTTGCTAGTTAATTACCGCTAATTAATTTTAAATATTTTTTTATTTTGATTGTCGATTATCAAAACAACATAAGAACTTATTTTAAAAATATATCGAACTATTTAGATACGAACCTCTTATTCTTTGGTCCTTAATTTACGACATCCTTCGTTCTAATTTTACATCCGCGCAGCTCCTGTAAAAAAAAGTAAATTTTGTGTTCACCTTAGCGTCTTTAGTCATGTATATCTTAGCACTTGTTTTCAATTTCATGTTGCTAGTTAATTACCGCTAATTAATATTAAATATTTTTTGATTTTTATCATCGATTGTCAAAACAACATAAGAACTTATTTTAAAAATATATCGAATTATTTAGATACAAACCTCTTATTCTATGGTCCTTGATTTACGACATCCTTTGTTCTAATTTTACATCCGCGCAGCTCCTGAAACTACATCGCAGGTCATCTAGCTTATTGGCTCCCAGAGGGTACATGTAATTAAAACAAAACCATTACAAGTTTAGTTTTATTTGTAAACAGAATGGGCATAAGTTTTAATTAGCATTAACGATGACGTGGCCAAGAATAGAACTGACTTAATATCAAATGGACCACGTCATCAATATATGAATACCGTCTCTGGGACGTACATTTCCTACGAATTGGAAATTTATATTAAATTCGATATTGTCAATAATTTTATGAAGTAAATTTTGTGTTCACCTCAGCATCATTAGTCTTGTATTAGCAAGTTTCAAATTTCATTTTGCTAGTTAAGTACCGCTAATTAATATTAAATATTTTTTGATTTTGATTGTCTATAATCAAAACAACATAAGAACTTATTTTAAAAATATAACGAATTATTTAGATATAAACCTCTTATTCTTTGGTCCTTGATTTATGACATCCTTTTCGCTGATTGTATATTCGGATAGCTCCTATTAGGAGCTATTACATCGTAGGTCATCTAGCGTATTGGCTTCCAGAGGGATCTTATAATTAAAACTAAACCATTATAACTTTCACAATATCATATTTTGTTATGTATATCTATTAGCAATTGTTATAAATTTCATGTTGTAGTTAATAACCGCTAATTAATAGTAAATATTTTTTGATTTTGATTGTCGATTTTCAAAACAACATAAGAACTTATTTTAGAAATATAACGAATTATTTAGATACGAACCTCTTATTCTTTGGTCCTTGATTTACGACATCCTTTGTTCTGATTTTACATCAGCGCAGCTCCTGAAACTACATCGCAGGTCATCTAGCTTATTGGCTCCCAGAGGATATATGAAATTAGAACAAAACCATTACAAGTTTAGTTTTATTAGTAAACATCATACGTTTTAATTAGCATTAACGATGACGTGGCCAAGACTAGAACTGACTTAATTTCAAAAAACATTATATATAAAATTATCAAATATTATAAATTAAAAATATACTAGAAAGATTAAGTTTACTTAAAAATATTCGGTAAATATATGTACAAATATTAAGTTGACAAACACTAGAAATATATACCATAAACAAAAAATATATTTGCACTGTGCCGTGTAGCTTACGTGCCACTAATGAGAATCGAGGAGGAGGGCGCAAAAAAAATATTCTAAAAATATTCGGTAAATATATGTTACAAATATTAACTTGACAAACACTAGAAATATATACTAGAAACAAAAACTATATTTGCACTGTGCCGTGTAGCTTACGTGCCACTAATGAGAATCGAGGAGGAGGGCGCAAAATTTTTACTTGCAAAATTTTCCATTTGCTTAGTTTAATTTCTAATTTAATTACTTATTCTCTCATTGTGTGTGGATAATTAGGATAATCTTTTGTCTCCCTGATACGTGTGTATGAATGTGTGTGTGTGGAGTCTGCTGTTAGCATGTGTGTGAGTGTAGCTTGTCATTTATTTACTTTATGCCACATCGATCCCGCGAGTTCGATATTGTCAATATTTTTATGAAGTAAATTTTGTGTACACCTTAGCATATATAGTCATGTATATCTACTAGCAATTGTTTTAAATATCATGTTGCTAGTTAATTACCGCTAATTAATTTTAAATATTTTTTTATTTTGATTGTCGATTATCAAAACAACATAAGAACTTATTTTAAAAATATATCGAATTATTTAGATACGAACCTCTTATTCTTTGGTCCTTGATTTACGACATCCTTCGTTCTAATTTTACATCCGCGCAGCTCCTGTAAAAAAAAAGTAAATTTTGTGTTCACCTTAGCGTCTTTAGTCATGTATATCTTAGCACTTGTTTTCAATTTCATGTTGCTAGTTAATTACCGCTAATTAATATTAAATATTTTTTGATTTTTATCATCGATTGTCAAAACAACATAAGAACTTATTTTAAAAATATATCGAATTATTTAGATACAAACCTCTTATTCTATGGTCCTTAATTTACGACATCCTTTGTTCTAATTTTACATCCGCGCAGCTCCTGAAACTACATCGCAGGTCATCTAGCTTATTGGCTCCCAGAGGGTACATGTAATTAAAACAAAACCATTACAAGTTTAGTTTTATTTGTAAACAGAATGGGCATAAGTTTTAATTAGCATTAACGATGACGTGGCCAAGAATAGAACTGACTTAATATCAAATGGACCACGTCATCAATATATGAATACCGTCTCTGGGACGTACATTTCCTACGAATTGGAAATTTATATTAAATTCGATATTGTCAATAATTTTATGAAGTAAATTTTGTGTTCACCTCAGCATCATTAGTCTTGTATTAGCAAGTTTCAAATTTCATTTTGCTAGTTAAGTACCGCTAATTAATATTAAATATTTTTTGATTTTGATTGTCTATAATCAAAACAACATAAGAACTTATTTTAAAAATATAACGAATTATTTAGATATAAACCTCTTATTCTTTGGTCCTTGATTTATGACATCCTTTTCGCTGATTGTATATTCGGATAGCTCCTAATATTACATCGTAGGTCATCTAGCGTATTGGCTTCCAAAGGGATCTTATAATTAAAACTAAACCATTATAACTTTCACAGAAGCATATTTTGTTATGTATATCTATTATATAAAATTATCAAATATTATAAATTAAAAATATACTAGAAAGATTAAGTTTACTTAAAAATATTCGGTAAATATATGTACAAATATTAAGTTGACAAACACTAGAAATATATACCATAAACAAAAAATATATTTGCACTGTGCCGTGTAGCTTACGTGCCACTAATGAGAATCGAGGAGGAGGGCGCAAAAAAAATATTCTAAAAATATTCGGTAAATATATGTACAAATATTAAGTTGACAAACACTAGAAATATATACCATAAACAAAAAATATATTTGCACTGTGCTGTGTTGCCACTAATGAGAATCGAGGAGGAGGGCGCAAAAAAAATATTCTAAAAATATTCGGTAAATATATGTTACAAATATTAACTTGACAAACACTAGAAATATATACTAGAAACAAAAACTATATTTGCACTGTGCCGTGTAGCTTACGTGCCACTAATGAGAATCGAGGAGGAGGGCGCAAAATTTTTACTTGCAAAATTTTCCATTTGCTTAGGTTAATTTCTAATTTAATTACTTATTCTCTCATTGTGTGTGGATAATTGGGATAATCTTTTGTCTCCCTGAAACGTGTGTATGTATGTGTGTGTGTGGAGTCTGCTGTTAGCATGTGTGTGAGTGTAGCTTGTCATTTATTTACTTTATGCCACATCGATTCCGCGAGTTCGATATTGTCAATATTTTTATGAAGTAAATTTTGTGTACACCTTAGCATATATAGTCATGTATATCTACTAGCAATTGTTTTAAATATCATGTTGCTAGTTAATTACCGCTAATTAATTTTAAATATTTTTTTATTTTGATTGTCGATTATCAAAACAACATAAGAACTTATTTTAAAAATATATCGAATTATTTAGATACGAACCTCTTATTCTTTGGTCCTTGATTTACGACATCCTTCGTTCTAATTTTACATCCGCGCAGCTCCTGTAAAAAAAAGTAAATTTTGTGTTCACCTTAGCGTCTTTAGTCATGTATATCTTAGCACTTGTTTTCAATTTCATGTTGCTAGTTAATTACCGCTAATTAATATTAAATATTTTTTCATTTTGATCATCGATTGTCAAAACAACATAAGAACTTATTTTAAAAATATATCGAATTATTTAGATACAAACCTCTTATTCTATGGTCCTTGATTTACGACATCCTTTGTTCTAATTTTACATCCGCGCAGCTCCTGAAACTACATCGCAGGTCATCTAGCTTATTGGCTCCCAGAGGGTACATGTAATTAAAACAAAACCATTACAAGTTTAGTTTTATTTGTAAACAGAATGGGCATAAGTTTTAATTAGCATTAACGATGACGTGGCCAAGAATAGAACTGACTTAATATCAAATGGACCACGTCATCAATATATGAATACCGTCTCTGGGACGTACATTTCCTACGAATTGGAAATTTATATTAAATTCGATATTGTCAATAATTTTATGAAGTAAATTTTGTGTTCACCTCAGCATCATTATTCTTTGGTCCTTGATTTATGACATCCTTTTCGCTGATTGTATATTCGGATAGCTCCTAATATTACATCGTAGGTCATCTAGCGTATTGGCTTCCAGAGGGATCTTATAATTAAAACAAAACCATTATAACTTTCACAGAAGCATATTTTGTTATGTATATCTATTAGCAATTGTTATAAATTTCATGTTGTAGTTAATAACCGCTAATTAATAGTAAATATTTTTTGATTTTGATTGTCGATTTTCAAAACAACATAAGAACTTATTTTAGAAATATAACGAATTTTACATCAGCGCAGCTCCTGAAACTACATCGCAGGTCATCTAGCTTATTGGCTCCCAGAGGATACATGAAATTGGAACAAAACCATTACAAGTTTAGTTTTATTAGTAAACATCATACGTTTTAATTAGCATTAACGATGACGTGGCCAAGACTAGAACTGACTTAATTTCAAAAAACATTATATATAAAATTATCAAATATATATATATATATTATAAATTAAAAATATACTAGAAAGATTAAGTTTACTTAAAAATATTCGGTAAATATATGTACAAATATTAAGTTGACAAACACTAGAAATATATACCATAAACAAAAAATATATTTGCACTGTGCCGTGTAGCTTACGTGCCACTAATGAGAATCGAGGAGGAGGGCGCAAAAAAAAATATTCTAAAAATATTCGGTAAATATATGTACAAATATTAAGTTGACAAACACTAGAAATATATACCATAAACAAAAAATATATTTGCACTGTGCTGTGTAGCCACTAATGAGAATCGAGGAGGAGGGCGCAAAAAAAATATTCTAAAAATATTCGGTAAATATATGTTACAAATATTAACTTGACAAACACTAGAAATATATACTAGAAACAAAAACTATATTTGCACTGTGCCGTGTAGCTTACGTGCCACTAATGAGAATCGAGGAGGAGGGCGCAAAATTTTTACTTGCAAAATTTTCCATTTGCTTAGGTTAATTTCTAATTTAATTACTTATTCTCTCATTGTGTGTGGATAATTGGGATAATCTTTTGTCTCCCTGAAACGTGTGTATGTATGTGTGTGTGTGGAGTCTGCTGTTAGCATGTGTGTGAGTGTAGCTTGTCTTTATTTACTTTATGCCACATCGATTCCGCGAGTTCGATATTGTCAATATTTTTATGAAGTAAATTTTGTGTACACCTTAGCATATATAGTCATGTATATCTACTTTTGTTTTAAATATCATGTTGCTAGTTAATTACCGCTAATTAATTTTAAATATTTTTTTATTTTGATTGTCGATTATCAAAACAACATAAGAACTTATTTTAAAAATATATCGAATTATTTAGACTCCTCTTATTCTTTGGTCCTTGATTTACGACATCCTTCGTTCTAATTTTACATCCGCGCAGCTCCTGTAAAAAAAAGTAAATTTTGTGTACACCTTAGCGTCTTTAGTCATGTATATCTTAGCACTTGTTTTCAATTTCATGTTGCTAGTTAATTACCGCTAATTAATATTAAATATTTTTTGATTTTGATCATCGATTGTCAAAACAACATAAGAACTTATTTTAAAAATATATCGAATTATTTAGATACAAACCTCTTATTCTATGGTCCTTGATTTACGACATCCTTTGTTCTAATTTTACATCCGCGCAGCTCCTGAAACTACATCGCAGGTCATCTAGCTTATTGGCTCCCAGAGGGTACATGTATTTAAAACAAAACCATTACAAGTTTAGTTTTATTAGTAAACATCATACGTTTTAATTAGCATTAACGATGACGTGGCCAAGACTAGAACTGACTTAATTTCAAAAAACATTATATATAAAATTATCAAATATTATAAATTAAAAATATACTAGAAAGATTAAGTTTACTTAAAAATATTCGGTAAATATATGTACAAATATTAAGTTGACAAACACTAGAAATATATACCATAAACAAAAAATATATTTGCACTGTGCCGTGTAGCTTACGTGCCACTAATGAGAATCGAGGAGGAGGGCGCAAAAAAAAATATTCTAAAAATATTCGGTAAATATATGTACAAATATTAAGTTGACAAACACTAGAAATATATACCATAAACAAAAAATATATTTGCACTGTGCTGTGTAGCCACTAATGAGAATCGAGGAGGAGGGCGCAAAATTTTTACTTGCAAAATTTTCCATTTGCTTAGTTTAATTTCTAATTTAATTACTTATTCTCTCATTGTGTGTGGATAATTGGGATAATCTTTTGTCTCCCTGATACGTGTGTATGTATGTGTGTGTGTGGAGTCTGCTGTTAGCATGTGTGTGAGTGTAGCTTGTCATTTATTTACTTTATGCCACATCGATTCCGCGAGTTCGATATTGTCAATATTTTTATGAAGTAAATTTTGTGTACACCTTAGCATATATAGTCATGTATATCTACTAGCAATTGTTTTAAATATCATGTTGCTAGTTAATTACCGCTAATTAATTTTAAATATTTTTTTATTTTGATTGTCGATTATCAAAACAACATAAGAACTAATTTTAAAAATATATCGAATTATTTAGATACGAACCTCTTATTCTTTGGTCCTTGATTTACGACATCCTTCGTTCTAATTTTACATCCGCGCAGCTCCTGTAAAAAAAAGTAAATTTTGTGTACACCTTAGCGTCTTTAGTCATGTATATCTTAGCACTTGTTTTCAATTTCATGTTGCTAGTTAATTACCGCTAATTAATATTAAATATTTTTTGATTTTGATCATCGATTGTCAAAACAACATAAGAACTTATTTTAAAAATATATCGAATTATTTAGATACAAACCTCTTATTCTATGGTCCTTGATTTACGACATCCTTTGTTCTAATTTTACATCCGCGCAGCTCCTGAAACTACATCGCAGGTCATCTAGCTTATTGGCTCCCAGAGGGTACATGTATTTAAAACAAAACCATTACAAGTTTAGTTTTATTAGTAAACATCATACGTTTTAATTAGCATTAACGATGACGTGGCCAAGACTAGAACTGACTTAATTTCAAAAAACATTATATATAAAATTATCAAATATTATAAATTAAAAATATACTAGAAAGATTAAGTTTACTTAAAAATATTCGGTAAATATATGTACAAATATTAAGTTGACAAACACTAGAAATATATACCATAAACAAAAAATATATTTGCACTGTGCCGTGTAGCTTACGTGCCACTAATGAGAATCGAGGAGGAGGGCGCAAAAAAAAATATTCTAAAAATATTCGGTAAATATATGTACAAATATTAAGTTGACAAACACTAGAAATATATACCATAAACAAAAAATATATTTGCACTGTGCTGTGTAGCCACTAATGAGAATCGAGGAGGAGGGCGCAAAATTTTTACTTGCAAAATTTTCCATTTGCTTAGTTTAATTTCTAATTTAATTACTTATTCTCTCATTGTGTGTGGATAATTGGGATAATCTTTTGTCTCCCTGATACGTGTGTATGTATGTGTGTGTGTGGAGTCTGCTGTTAGCATGTGTGTGAGTGTAGCTTGTCATTTATTTACTTTATGCCACATCGATTCCGCGAGTTCGATATTGTCAATATTTTTATGAAGTAAATTTTGTGTACACCTTAGCATATATAGTCATGTATATCTACTAGCAATTGTTTTAAATATCATGTTGCTAGTTAATTACCGCTAATTAATTTTAAATATTTTTTTATTTTGATTGTCGATTATCAAAACAACATAAGAACTAATTTTAAAAATATATCGAATTATTTAGATACGAACCTCTTATTCTTTGGTCCTTGATTTACGACATCCTTCGTTCTAATTTTACATCCGCGCAGCTCCTGTAAAAAAAAGTAAATTTTGTGTACACCTTAGCGTCTTTAGTCATGTATATCTTAGCACTTGTTTTCAATTTCATGTTGCTAGTTAATTACCGCTAATTAATATTAAATATTTTTTGATTTTGATCATCGATTGTCAAAACAACATAAGAACTTATTTTAAAAATATATCGAATTATTTAGATACAAACCTCTTATTCTATGGTCCTTGATTTACGACATCCTTTGTTCTGATTTTACATCAGTGCAGCTCCTGAAACTACATCGCAGGTCATCTAGCTTATTGGCTCCCAGAGGGTACATGTAATTAAAACAAAACCATTACAAGTTTAGTTTTATTTGTAAACAGAATGGGCATAAGTTTTAATTAGCATTAACGATGACGTGGCCAAGAATAGAACTGACTTAATATCAAATGGACCACGTCATCAATATATGAATACCGTCTCTGGAACGTACATTTCCTACGAATTGGAAATTTATATTAAATTCGATATTGTCAATAATTTTATGAAGTAAATTTTGTGTTCACCTCAGCATCATTAGTCTTGTATTAGCAAGTTTCAAATTTCATTTTGCTAGTTAAGTACCGCTAATTAATATTAAATATTTTTTGATTTTGATTGTCTATAATCAAAACAACATAAGAACTTATTTTAAAAATATAACGAATTATTTAGATACGAACCTCTTATTCTTTGGTCCTTGATTTACGACATCCTTTGTTCTGATTTTACATCAGCGCAGCTCCTGAAACTACATCGCAGGTCATCTAGCTTATTGGCTCCCAGAGGGTACATGAAATTAAAACAAAACCATTACAAGTTTATTGTTATTTGTAAACACAATGGGCATAAGTTTTAATTAGCATTAACGATGACGTGGCCAAGAATAGAACTGACTTAATATCAAATGGACCACGTCATCAATATATGAATACCGTCTCTGGGACGTACATTTCCTACGAATTGGAAATTTATATTAAATTCGATATTGTCAATAATTTTATGAAGTAAATTTTGTGTTCACCTCAGCATCATTAGTCTTGTATTAGCAAGTTTCAAATTTCATTTTGCTAGTTAAGTACCGCTAGTTAATATTAAATATTTTTTGATTTTGATTGTCTATAATCAAAACAACATAAGAACTTATTTTAAAAATATAACGAATTATTTAGATATAAACCTCTTATTCTTTGGTCCTTGATTTATGACATCCTTTTCGCTGATTGTATATTCGGATAGCTCCTAATATTGCATCGTAGGTCATCTAGCGTATTGGCTTCCAGAGGGATCTTATAATTAAAACTAAACCATTATAACTTTCACAGAAGCATATTATCTATAGCAATTGTTATAAATTTCATGTTGTAGTTAATAACCGCTAATTAATAGTAAATATTTTTTGATTTTGCTTAGTTTTTTTGCTTAGTTTAATTTAAATTAGTAATATTTAAAAAATATTCTAAAAATATTCGGTATATATTTGTTAAAAATACTAAGTTGACAAACACTAGAAATATATACCATAAACAAAAACTATATTTGCACTGTGCCGTGTAGCTTACGTGCCACTAATGAGAATCGAGGAGGAGGGCGCAACAAAAAATATTCGATAAATATATGTTAAAAATATTAAGTTGACAAACACTAGATATATATACCATAAACAAAAACTATATTTGCACTGTGCCGTGTAGCTTACGTGCCACTAATGAGAATCGAGGAGGAGGGCGCAAAATTTGTACTTGCTAAATTTTCCATTTGCTTAGTTTAATTTCTAATTTAATTACTTATTCTCTCATTGTGTGTGTGTGCCGTCTTCAGTTTGCAGCCTTTGGGATAATCTTTTGTCTCCCTGAAGTGTGTGTCTGTATGTGTGTGTGTGGAGCCTGCTGTTTGCATATGTGTGAGTGTAGCTTGTCATTTATTTATTTTATGACACATCGATTCCTCGAGTTCGATATTGTCAATAAAATAAGTAAATTTTGTGTACACCTCAGCATCGTTAGTCATGTGTTATTAGCATTAGCATTTGTTTTAAATTTCATGTTGCTAGTTAATTACCGCGGATAATTATTACATATTTTATGATTTTGATCGTCGATTATTAAAAAAAACATTAAAACTTATTTTAAAAATATAACGAATTATTTAGATACGAACCTCTTATTCTTTGGTCCTTGATTTACGACATCCTTTGTTCTTTGAATTGGAATTTTATATTAAATACGATATTGTCAATTTTTTTATGAAGTAAATTTTGTGTACACCTTAGCATATTTAGTCATATATATCTATTAGCAATTGTTTTGAATTTCATGTTGCTAGTTAATTACCGCTAATTAATATGAAATATTTTTTGATTTTGATTGTCGATTATCAAAACAACATAAGAACTTATTTTAAAAATATAACGAATTATTTAGTTACAAACCTCTTATTCTTTGGTCCTTGATTTACGACATCCTTTGTTCTAATCTTACATCCGCGCAGCTCCTGAAACTACATCGCATGTCATCTAGCTTATTGGCTCCCAGAGGGTACATGAAATTAAAACAAAACCATTACAAGTTTATTGTTATTTGTAAACACAATGGGCATAAGTTTTAATTAGCATTAACGATGACGTGGCCAAGAATGGAACTGACTTAATATCAAATGGACCACGTCATAAATATATGAATACCATCTCTGGTATTTCCTTCGAATTGGAATTTTGTGTTAAATTCGATATTGTTCATATTTTTATGAAGTAAATTTTGTGTACACCTTAGCATATTAAGTCATGTATATCTATTAGCAATTGTTATAAATTTTATGTTGTAGTTAATAACCGCTAATTAATATTAAATATTTTTTGATTTTGATTGTCTATAATCAAAACAACATAAGAAGTTATTTCAAAAATATAACGAATTATTTAGATACGAACCTCTTATTCTTTGGTCCTTGATTTACGACATCCTTTGTTCTAATTTTACATCCGCGCAGCTCCTGAAACTACATCGCAGGTCATCTAGCTTATTGGCTCCCAGAGGATACATGAAATTAAAACAAAACTATTACAAGTTTAGTTTTATTAGTAAACAGCATACGTTTTAATTAGCATTAACGATGACGTGTCCAAGACTAGAACTGACATAATTTTAAAAAACATTATATATAAAATGATCAAATATTATAAATTAAAAATATTCTAGAAAGATTAAGTTTACTTAAAAATATTCTAAAAATATTCGGTAAATATATGTTAAAAATATTAAGTTGACAAACACTAGAAATATATACTAGAAACAAATACTATATTTGCACTGTGCCGTGTAGCTTACGTGCCACTAATGAGAATCGAGGAGGAGGGCGCAAAAAAAATATTCTAAAAATATTCGGTAAATATATGTACAAATATTAAGTTGACAAACACTAGAAATATATACCATAAACAAAAAATATATTTGCACTGTGCTGTGTAGCCACTAATGAGAATCGAGGAGGAGGGCGCAAAAAAAAATATTCTAAAAATATTCGGTAAATATATGTTACAAATATTAACTTGACAAACACTAGAAATATATACTAGAAACAAAAACTATATTTGCACTGTGCCATGTAGCTTACGTGCCACTAATGAAAATCGAGGAGGAGGGCGCAAAATTTTTACTTGCAAAATTTTCCATTTGCTTAGTTTAATTTCTAATTTTACTTATTCTCTCATTGTGTGTGGATAATTGGGATAATCTTTTGTCTCCCTGAAACGTGTGTATGTATGTGTGTGTGTGGAGTCTGCTGTTAGCATGTGTGTGAGTGTAGCTTGTCATTTATTTACTTTATGCCACATCGATTCCGCGAGTTCGATATTGTCAATATTTTTATGAAGTAAATTTTGTGTACACCTTAGCATATATAGTCATGTATATCTACTAGCAATTGTTTTAAATATCATGTTGCTAGTTAATTACCGCTAATTAATTTTAAATATTTTTTTATTTTGATTGTCGATTATCAAAACAACATAAGAACTTATTTTAAAAATATATCGAATTATTTAGATACGAACCTCTTATTCTTTGGTCCTTGATTTACGACATCCTTCGTTCTAATTTTACATCCGCGCAGCTCCTGTAAAAAAAGTAAATTTTGTGTACACCTTAGCGTCTTTAGTCATGTATATCTTAGCACTTGTTTTCAATTTCATGTTGCTAGTTAATTACCGCTTATTAATATTAAATATTTTTTGATTTTGATCATCGATTGTCAAAACAACATAAGAACTTATTTTAAAAATATATCGAATTATTTAGATACAAACCTCTTATTCTATGGTCCTTGATTTACGACATCCTTTGTTCTGATTTTAGGTCGCAGGTCATCTAGCTTATTGGCTCCCAGAGGGTACATGTAATTAAAACAAAACCATTACAAGTTTAGTTTTATTTGTAAACAGAATGGGCATAAGTTTTAATTAGCATTAACGATGACGTGGCCAAGAATAGAACTGACTTAATATCAAATGGACCACGTCATCAATATATGAATACCGTCTCTGGGACGTACATTTCCTACGAATTGGAAATTTATATTAAATTCGATATTGTCAATAATTTTATGAAGTAAATTTTGTGTTCACCTCAGCATCATTAGTCTTGTATTAGCAAGTTTCAAATTTCATTTTGCTAGTTAAGTACCGCTAATTAATATTAATATTTTTTGATTTTGATTGTCTATAATCAAAACAACATAAGAACTTATTTTAAAAATATAACGAATTATTTAGATATAAACCTCTTATTCTTTGGTCCTGATTTATGACATCCTTTTCGCTGATTGTATATTCGGATAGCTCCTAATATTACATCGTAGGTCATCTAGCGTATTGGCTTCCAGAGGGATCTTATAATTAAAACTAAACCATTATAACTTTCACAGAAGCATATTTTGTTATGTATATCTATAGCAATTGTTATAAATTTCATGTTGTAGTTAATAACCGCTAATTAATAGTAAATATTTTTTGATTTTGCTTAGTTTTTTTGCTTAGTTTAATTTAAATTAGTAATATTTAAAAAATATTCTAAAAATATTCGGTATATATTTGTTAAAAATACTAAGTTGACAAACACTAGAAATATATACCATAAACAAAAACTATATTTGCACTGTGCCAGGTAGCTTACGTGCCACTAATGAGAATCGAGGAGGAGGGCGCAAAATTTGTACTTGCTAAATTTTCCATTTGCTTAGTTTAATTTCTAATTTAATTACTTATTCTCTCATTGTGTGTGTGTGCCGTCTTCAGTTTGCAGCCTTTGGGATAATCTTTTGTCTCCCTGAAGTGTGTGTCTGTATGTGTGTGTGTGGAGCCTGCTGTTTGCATATGTGTGAGTGTAGCTTGTCATTTATTTATTTTATGACACATCGATTCCTCGAGTTCGATATTGTCAATAAAATAAGTAAATTTTGTGTACACCTCAGCATCGTTAGTCATGTGTTATTAGCATTAGCATTTGTTTTAAATTTCATGTTGCTAGTTAATTACCGCGGATAATTATTACATATTTTATGATTTTGATCGTCGATTATTAAAAAAAACATTAAAACTTATTTTAAAAATATAACGAATTATTTAGATACGAACCTCTTATTCTTTGGTCCTTGATTTACGACATCCTTTGTTCTTTGAATTGGAATTTTATATTAAATACGATATTGTCAATTTTTTTATAAAGTAAATTTTGTGTACACCTTAGCATATTTAGTCATATATATCTATTAGCAATTGTTTTGAATTTCATGTTGCTAGTTAATTACCGCTAATTAATATGAAATATTTTTTGATTTTGATTGTCGATTATCAAAACAACATAAGAACTTATTTTAAAAATATAACGAATTATTTAGTTACAAACCTCTTATTCTTTGGTCCTTGATTTACGACATCCTTTGTTCTAATCTTACATCCGCGCAGCTCCTGAAACTACATCGCATGTCATCTAGCTTATTGGCTCCCAGAGGGTACATGAAATTAAAACAAAACCATTACAAGTTTATTGTTATTTGTAAACACAATGGGCATAAGTTTTAATTAGCATTAACGATGACGTGGCCAAGAATGGAACTGACTTAATATCAAAAGGACCATGTCATCAATATATGAATACCATCTCTGGTATTTCCTTCGAATTGGAATTTTGTGTTAAATTCGATATTGTTCATATTTTTATGAAGTAAATTTTGTGTACACCTTAGCATATTAAGTCATGTATATCTATTAGCAATTGTTATAAATTTTATGTTGTAGTTAATAACCGCTAATTAATATTAAATATTTTTTGATTTTGATTGTCTATAATCAAAACAACATAAGAAGTTATTTCAAAAATATAACGAATTATTTAGATACGAACCTCTTATTCTTTGGTCCTTGATTTACGACATCCTTTGTTCTAATTTTACATCCGCGCAGCTCCTGAAACTACATCGCAGGTCATCTAGCTTATTGGCTCCCAGAGGATACATGAAATTAAAACAAACTATTACAAGTTTAGTTTTATTAGTAAACAGCATACGTTTTAATTAGCATTAACGATGACGTGTCCAAGACTAGAACTGACATAATTTCAAAAAACATTATATATAAAATGATCAAATATTATAAATTAAAAATATTCTAGAAAGATTAAGTTTACTTAAAAATATTCTAAAAATATTCGGTAAATATATGTTAAAAATATTAAGTTGACAAACACTAGAAATATATACTAGAAACAAATTGTAATGTGCACACATATCGAATAAGCACTGTATCAAATCAGAACATTGGGAACAATCACATTGTAGCACTTTTGCAACAATGTTTATGTAAGACTTTTCAGTTCCCAGGCATATCTTGAGTGCTCAGCAATCTGACCACACAAGAATGCTATTCAGACCAGAAGTGCAGAGTCGGCATAATTAGCATGCGCGACTGCTCGATCTTTATGTGCACATGACTCTCTTAGACAGCGGCGCTCTCGCTGCCAAAGTTAAGTACATAAGAGCAAAGCAACGTCTCTGCCGACGGCCTCTCTGCCGGCGCAGACGGATTGCATTTGGCTAGCTTGGACTCTTCAAGACCAAGTACAAGTCAGTCGTAAAAGAGTCGTCAAAGAGCCTTCAACATGTCCTAATTGAATATTAATGAGCCTTAACAGAAGTTACAATTTTACTGATATCATACTGAATCTCTATTTCAATAAAAGTAATATAAAGAACACAAAAATGCATTACAATTATTACATGGCGACCGTGACATGGTCACTTAAGCCTGTAAAACAATAATAAAAAGAAATATATAAAAGTTAAAATGCGAACAGTGACCATTAAAAAATAAAATTGTGACAATTGATCAAACCCAGACGACAACAGAAGCCGCAAACTGGAGGACTCTGCTCCTATCGAGCAAAGGGACGCACCTACTCTACAAGAGGCACTAGAGGTGTGTCCAAACGATGGACCACGCCCACTCACAATAGCTGAGTATAGGGCAAGAAGACAGCCGAAACCAAAAATAAAGAAGAAAAGAAGCGGCAAAAGGATCAAGCTTCTTCAACAACGGAGATTAATAAAGGACCTAATAAAGACGGCAACTACGGAGGAAGAGAAAACTAACCAAGCCAAAAATCTGGAAGCGATTGAAGCCAAATTGTGCAGTGGTGCGCAATAACGCAGTTGAGGCTGTATTTAATACCAATGCCCCAATCTGCCTTAATATTAAAAATACATACCTCAAGCCGATGCGTGAAAACGCTGCTTGAAAAATACTAATCTCTGTTAGGCTTTTACTAAAAACATGTGTACGGTATTGAATTATATAGAGCAAAACATTGTAAACCGTACACATGCCCTCTAACTAACTTTTTCTTGGACAGACATACGTGTAGGAAGAAATTATAGCAATATACAATTTTTAATCAAAATTTAATAAATAAAAATAATAATAATAATCGTTCAATTAACAACTATGGGTTGGTTCGGATCTGACGATAGTCAGACCAAAGACAACACGGCTAATGTCGTGAACAACGTCAAAATTGTAGATCACACAGAAGATATTCAAGCACTGTGGGTTTTACTCCTAATTTTGACAATTACAAGTGTGGCCCAGTTCCTTCTGACGTTGTACATAAAACACAACAAAATATTAAAAGAAGATATATGAGTAGGGCGAATAATCTAGACAGGGTTTAAAAAAAAAAAAAAAAAAAATTTTAGCTTTACAAAAAAAAAAACAATATATATATTATCAAAAAAAAAAAGAAAAAAAAAATATATTTTAAAGAATGAGTATATAAATATATACTAACAAGTAGGAATATATAAAATAGTATGGAATGGAACGAGTTATGTAAAAACATAACAAGAATAAGAAACGAATTTGAAAAATCTCATAAATGTTTGTCACAAAATAGACCTATTTTAGGACCGACAATAAAGAAACATGCAAATATTCTGGTAAATTCCTTCAACGAAGCACGAATACTAGTGTATGATAACAAGGAAAGACTAAATCCAGATCATTGGTCTCAGGTATCGAAAGTTCTCATAAAACTTAGATCGAACTTGTTATCTGTAAAATTGAAACTTGGTTTGGATATATCAATACCAACCATTTTAAATTCGCCAATAAAAATAGAATCGGACGAACAAACAGAAACAGAAATAGAAGACGAAGATTTAAACAACTTAACAATTCCAGCTATACTAACACTAGCTGAATTGACGGAGGAAGAATTGGCTGAGTCAGACATAGAAGAAACAGAAACAAAATCTGTCATCATGGTGGACGAAGCAGCTGCCCAGAGGGCATACATAAAAGACATTTCAACGGCGATTCCGGAATTTGACGGTAAAAAGATCAATTTGCGTAGATTTATCACGGCAATCAAGTTGGTTAACCTGACTAAGGGACCACATGAAGCTATTGCCATTGAAGTGATTAAATCAAAAATAATCGGAACAACACTCTATAGAGTACAGAATGAAGTTACAATTGATGCCATAATCAGGAAAT